>NC_047674.1:4794461-5001961 GCF_011762505.2 Arvicanthis niloticus | reverse complement strand
CTGATCTTAGGTTTGATCTTAACAAAACAAGTAAGGAAATCCCTGTCCCTGCTCAATCTCAAACCCAAAAAATCAACTATAGTAACTGTGGTAGTGGGTTTAAACAATGTACCCCACTAAATCATAAGTGAGGGAATCAAGAGTCCAATAGAGCCACCCTGGAGATTCGGGTGGTGATGTCTCTTTCAGCATTGAGAACTTCCCAAGTCAGGTTTGCTGTTTGATCTGTTCCCGTTTGAAGGCAATTGTGAAGCATCTTCATGTTTCCTTCATTTTTCCTGCAAAGAAAAAATATGCTTCTCAGGGGTTTTCACCTCCCTGGATTTGTTTTTGTTGTCTATTTGTTTAATCAGTCTCTCTGGCAGCCAGCATGCAGCATCTGCAGTTTGGGAATATATGCAAACAGAACCTCTTCCCCAGATTAGCACTGGATCTGGCCCATTCCAGGTTCCAGTTAATGGGTCTTTCCAGAGGACTGTTTCAAAATTCTTTTTGGTATCAGGATGCCAGAATCTATCTGCAGCAGGTTTTCCTTCAGACTTCATTAGGGCTCCACATAATCAATCCTAATTGGGATAATAGATCTTGGCCCCAGAGATTAATGGGAAGGCCCGAGATGACACACGGTTGTATATTTCCTGTATTTTCTTCTTTATCTTTCCACATCAGCACCTTAGAGCTTTGGTGTGTGTGGGTTTTGACTTTGGCCAATACCCCTTAGATTAGTGAAGGTTGGGGTCAGAGACCAGGTGGCAGGCCAATCGCTTTGTTTTAGCATAGTCACATTAGCTCCTGTGTCAACCAAGCCTTGGAATGCCATCCAGCCATAGTGTCATCATAGGTTTTTGCCTAACTATAGGTTGTACCCAGTATGCATCAGAGGAACCAAAGCCTTGATCCCCTCTCTTAGAATTCTTATATTTGTGATTAGTAGGGAACAAAAGCAGACAATTAACACAGCAAGCAGCAAATAACAAAACAAAAACAGAGAGTTGAGTTCAAGCTGACTTATTCCTGCTCCATTTTCATTATCATGACTTACCTTTCTCGATGTGGCAGATTCATGATCACCTTCCTCTGCATTACCAGAAATCCTCCCTGCTCTTGTCATTAATTGATGAACAAAGTCAGCAAATTGTTCATCAGGCCCTTGCCTGATTGCTTTCAAAGATGCACCAGGGTCTCCATTTATCTGGAGTTTACACCAAGACTTCATGGCTGCATTTTGAATTTGAGCGTATAAGCTTGGGTCATATTGCATCTGGTTATCACTAGAAGCAAATTGCCCTTCTACTAAGGCATCAAAGGACTAACCATTGCCTGGCTGAATGTTTCTCCTAGCTGTCTCTTTACAGTTCTCATGATACTCTGATTTCCAAATAAGACAGTCACCACTGCTAAGAACTGCTCTCACTAAAGTATTCCAATCACCAGGAGTCAGCCACTCCTCTACAGCAAACTCTAAAATTGCAAGAGTAAAGGGAGCAGTGGCACCGTATTGTGATACTGCATTTTTTAATTCTTTAATAATTTGAAAATTAAACCCTGTGTGATTTCTCCAAGCAACCCTTTGAGCATCTCTGGTCTCTGATACAGGAAAAGCCTCAGGCTCTTCCTACTCTGGCTGATCTGTGGCTGAACAAAAGCTAGAGGGCAGAGACTGTCTTTGGACTCTGAGTTGAGGAAGGTTAGGAGCTAAGGGATTTTCACGGTTGGCCTCTCGAGACCTCTTCCATGTTTTTAATTTTTGTAGCTGATTAATTAAGTCCTGATATTCTTTTTCTAACTCTATTAGTTGTTTAATAATAGAAATTTTGTCCTGTAACTCCTTTCTGGGATCTACAACCACCACCTCCACAGTGGGAGCATTTGGAGGCAGAGGTGCATAAGGAGAGGGCCTTTGGGAAGAGGGCCATTCAGGGTCATAATGTTTGACTGCCTCTTCCTCTAGGTTGGCACAATCTGGCTCTGACAAATTGTCATCAACCTTTGGTTGTATTTTGGATTCTAATTTCCGACATATACATTTCTTTTTATTTTGAACATGAAAGACAGAATTCAAACAATGAAACAAAAGCAGACAATTAACACACATGAGCAGCAAACAACAAAACAAAAATAGAGAGTTGAGTTCAGGCTGACTTATTTTTGCCCCATTTTCATTATCATGACTTACCTTTCTCAATGCGCCAGATTCGTGATCACCTTCTGAGTTTTCGGTTGACCCTTCTTCCAGTAATGTCCCTCACTGGGTCTTTTGTTCTTGCTGCCTCTCGTTGAGCGACAAAATGTCCCAGACTGCTCTGCTGCTCTGGTCCACAGGTCAGGATCTAGCAAGAGAGTGGGGTAAGACAGGGTGTATAGGCAACTCTCATTTACTGTCTCCCCACTTGCAAGAAAACCCTGGGTATTTATAAGCATAAGCAGGGGAACACAGCTGAAAACTCTTTACCACATGCATCATGCAGTTGGGATCACTAAACAACAAAACAAGATATGTGGGACAAACAAGATGTTTATCAGAGTGTACTGCAGCTGTTGAAGGCTGTTGAAAAACAAGTCCCTTGTCAGGGTATATGGCTTGAGATGGCTGCAAAGTTGATAGCCGCTTTCTGCTAAAAGTTGGCTCCCAACAATTATGTATATATTGATGTGAGAATAATGAATGGTATAATGTATGAAATAATGTTAAAAAATCTGTGGATTACAGTAGGTAAGGCATTGGATAATGTACATATTTATAAATGTAGAACAATATTCCCTGTATCTATTGTGTATTTATTAAAAGATAAGATTGTACAAATAATGAAAACCATAATCAACACCAGAATAATACTATTTAAGAGATGTTTAGATTTTTAAGTGTGTGTGTGTGTGTGTCTGTGTGTCTGTGTGCACATGCTCAGGTTGCGTATTTCAGGAGTGTCAAACCCTTTAAAACTGGAATTGCATACAATTGTGAGTATATCAACATAAGTATGTAGAACCAAACTAGAGTCCTCTAAAGGTTTATTAAAGCACAGTCATGAGTACTGGATTTAGATATAGTTGTAGCAAATCGTAAAACGTTGTGAGAGTTTAAAGAGTTTAAAGACTGGGTAAATAACTTTTTTGTGAAAATGAGGACAGATTTTTTTAAAGATATTTCCATTATTTTATAGCACTTTATTAGGCAAAAGCCTATATTCATACTTCTATGTAAACAATGGTGGCAAAAATATCTAGAGAAACATATCTGATATCCTATATGGACAATAACTTACACTATCCTTTTTTTAATCAATGTGCAATATTTAAGTAAAGTTAAATCATTATTAAGGAAACATTTTGCATACACTGTCTTCTTTTTATCACTTGTTTTACTTCAAGTAATCTTCTTGGTACTTAGTATATAGTTTAAGGCTATAGGTTGCAGTCTGGATATATCTGCTGTGTGATAAAAAGCCATTAAATTATTCACACTCCTTAAAACATTTGTATGTTTTTAGTAGTCACTTTCCAGTTTAGAGTTTTGAAATAAAGTATTCCCAAATGTATTTTTAAGTCTTTAGTCTTTAATAAAATTTTATGTACATCCTTTAAATCTTTAGCTCTATCCTTGAACTCTCACCAATGACCTCTTTGAATATTTTTTCTCTGTCATTTGAAACTGTTGCTGAGGACAGGTAGCATTTGTCACTGGAGTAGCTGGCCCTAAGAAAGCCAGATACTCTAAGAGACCACCACATGAAAAAGAACAATGGAAGTCTGAATTTCAGTGGAAACTCAAAGGTTTTGGTGATAATAGCATCCTGAGATGTCTACCAGGTAAAGCCACATGTAGGGTATAGTATCAGCTCAATAGAAAGATCATATTGCATATATTGATGAAAGAGATTTCAACATAGCAATGGGTGCTAGCATTATCATATCACACAAGAGTACTGACCAAGAACCTGATATTCTCATTCAAAACCCAAGTCAATTAATTGTCACAAGTTTTCATTATAACATAAAGGTTTTTATATTACATTCTACAAAAAAGGGAAAATTTGATTTTATATACCTTCCAAATAATAAGTGAAAGAGAATAAACAGAAACAGGCAACATAAATTGCAGGGTTTAGATGCAGATCTCAAAACAATGGCAGAAAAGCATCCTCAGCATGATATTAGCATAACATTCATTCCCCTGTGGTTTCTAGCTGCAAGTAGACTCCAGTTTCCTTATCTTTATTTCCAATAGAAGGGTAAGTTTGCTAATCTTCCTGAACAATTGGGTGTACAGAAAACTATCAGAATCTTCTTGCTAGAAAACATATCTTTACAGGTTATCTACTTGTCTCAAAACCTATCGTTAAACATAAGGACTAGAGAATGTTCTAGTTTGCCATTGAGGATGCATAAATGCAATGCTGACAACTGGAAAAGCTGTGAAACACAAAACACATTGTCCTGTTAACAATTAGCCCTAGTTAAGAAAAGAGGAGCAAATTCTCTGAAGCCTGGCTAAATACCAGCAGATTCATTTTCCCCACTGAAGGTATACTAGCCTTAATGTGGGAGATATCCTAAGGTATCAGTCCAATTATTCTACAGCACTGATCCTCTGTCCAATTATCCCAGAACCCTGAATCCCCAAAAAACTGTATGCATCCCAAGTATCTTGAGAGCTTACAAAACAGCTTGCTGAGAGCCACCCTGGAAATTCAGATTCTAACAAGCTCCCAAGTGATGTAGATACTGCTGAATTTCCTCTACATTTGGGGAACATAAGGAGCAAAGGTGTGATTGGGTTCAAATCTTAAAACATTTGGCCTTCAAGAGTCAGACTGTATGCTATACTATTTAAATGTGGATGAAACCAAATAAAAACTATTAGAATCATGATAATAATAGTCACTGGCATAGGGATATTCTTTCAGTGTCAAATGTATTGTTTTCATATGGAGGTGCTAATAATCTATTATTTTAGCTGGTACAGTAGATATATAGAAACACTAAATTATATGTATTATTCTTTAGAAATTATATTGCAAATCACATATTAAAACACCAGTTTGTTATCATACACACTTACATATTAAATATGTAGATCACCTCTGGGCTGCAGAATTTCTTTGATTTGCAATCAAGTGACTCAGGTATAGAAAGCTATCAGTATGAACCATGGTACATAATGTTTTCAAATAACACTGAGTATTGCAAAGAGAGATTAAGTGTTTGCTTTACTGGAAGAAAATATGGTCATATAAGAAACATCTTGCCAAATGTCTTAATTTTGGTAGCAAAAGTTTAAAGATTGAAACTGTACTCTTTTGACTTTCACAACCCATGACAGTACCTTAAAATACAAAGGAGGAACTGGAGATGTGGTTTGGTGCTTGAGAGTGTTTGCTGCTCCTATAGAGAACTTTATTTTAATTCCCAGCATTTCTTTAAGACAGCTCACAGTCCCTTGTGACTCTAGCTAAGAAATCTGACATCCTTTTTGGATTTGATATCCTCTGTCACCTGCAGTCACACACACACACACACACACACACACACACACACACACACACACTTTTTAAATTAAACAATTAAGGTTTTTCTTTCCAAGAAAAACAACACTTATCGTGTGCAAGGAATTGAAGTGTCTACATGCTCCTGAAACTTAACCTTACACAATCAGTTTAGCTTAGTTACATTTATGTTTGGATCATGATATCTAATGTTTTGTGGAATCTCCAGATCTTGAACCATGATCTTAATTTCAATGAGCTTATAGTTTTGGATATTACTACAAATGCTTCCTCTATGTTAGTAATTATGACCAACAATAAGATGTTGGCAGCTTAAATGTCTTCACAATCACCTGTGAGCTAACTCTGTCCTGATTTGGAACAAGAAAATCACTGTGAAAGGGGTTTATCTTGTGAACCCAAGGCTTTCAGATGTTGTTTATTGTTTGATCAAATGCAGATATGGCAATGTATGCTTGTACTTTGAGGCTGTGTCCACTTAAAAGATCTAATGCAGCAACAAACAGTATGAAATAATTTTAGCCAATGAACTATTGCATTGCCTATAAGTCTTTATCTATTTATCTACCATCAGCTTCTAATGAAATGTATCAACATTCAGATAAAAAAGGATAACAAAATGATACAATATTACTTACAGGACAATGTAGAATTTGGGGTAAAATATTAAACATAAATAAATGATAGGCCAATTGATTTTTAATATAAGAAGGTGTAAAAAGTCATCTCATAGATATTTAGATTTTTTATTCTATTTATCCTTCAATACCTTACTATTTGTATTATTTTGTTTTGTTATCCAAATGTATTTAAAGTGATTTGAGATCATTTTATCCAAAAAAGCCTAATAATATTGCCAAGTTTCAAGATTGTGATTCTCCTGCATCATTTTGTCTCTTATTAATATCAGAAGCTATACCCATAATGTCTCAGCACCATGACTGCCTAAATATGGGCTCAACTAGAACAACATAAAGACATGCCAAAGTAGTCTAGGAAAATTCCATGAGGCCTTAATCCTCCACAAAAACTATGGACTACTGAGTAATGGTGGGAGGAGAAAACATAGTCTTCTCCGTAAAAGAACACACGAATTGCTTATTCAATATAAAATTGTTAGCCCTGAAAACATATATACAATTAATATTTTAAAGATTAAACTAGTTGTATTTAAGAATATGTATGTAAATTTTTATACATATGAGAATGCAGTAACAATAAAAAGAAGGCATGCATTTAAAAGAGAACAGAGAGAAATATATGGAAGGTTTTGGAGGGAGGAAAAGGGAGGGAGACATATTGTAATTATATCATAATATCAAATATGATCAGAGAGAGGGATAGAGAGGCGGGAGAAGAGAAGTTTATATACACAAAGGTCATTAAAGATTTCCATGCTTTCTCTGCAGAGAAATTTCAGCCAGACACACAATAACTAGGATATGAAAATATTAAATTTAAATACCTTATAAGAAATGCATTTTGGGAGTTCAGATCCATATATACAGCATACTGTATTTCTGAAATAAGTAGTATAATAAAACATTTGGCTTTGTTTAAATAAGGGGATGAGCATATGAAAATTTAATTTATTGCTTCTTTTAACATCAAACTCCAAACAAGCATTTGTTTTGAAATTAATGATTTTTCAAGTATAGCTATGTAACTTATCTCAGTGGAGATTTGTCAAAATTGTTTGGGGACTTTCAAATATATCTAGCCTCTAAGGCTAATCCCAAAACTTCTCCCACAACCAACAATTAATATTCCTACTTTTCAACACTAAATATATGTTATTTCTCAATGCACTTTAGTTCTGCAGTAAGATCTTTTAAACTGCAGTATGATTCAATGTAAGAATCCATTTATTGATTTATTAAACATCTTTTGCTGTCAGAACTAAAGATAATAAAAAGAATAAAAACCATCTTGCCATCTCTAATTTTCTTTACAATGTCTTATATGTAGGGAGATGTATGTGTGGGTACAAAATACAAGAGTAACATTGAGAGGAATATAATGAAAATAAGTTATTGGATGGTAAAATGAAATTATTTATGTTTCCTAAATGCCAAACTATTCATAAATTTTTACTCAATTTAAAATAAGTTTCTTAATAGCATGAGAGTTTCAGCTTTCTTAAATATTTTAGACATTGGGATTTTTAAACTTTTTTTTCCTAAAATGAGTACATGGTGAAAGTTATTTTTTTCTCTAATACTTTTCAGTAATGAGGAAGAGAACCAGTGATACTTATGTTATCAGTGTAATATATTTGAACATCTTTTAGGCACGTCTATCATTTCTGCTTTCCTAGCTAACATTTTTCTCCATAGGATAGGGAGCAAATTTGTTTTTTAAGTTATGAAATTATATAAATATTTTAAATATACTACATGTATGTAAAATGCTTTTTGAAAGTTTTTAGATTATTCTCAAATTATTACACAATTTTGGCCAATTGTGTAATAATTTAATTTATAGTTAATAATTTTATAGTTAATAAACCAAATTTCCTGGGTGTGTTGTATAGAAACAACCCCAAATTACACAATTTTGTTCCAATTTTATGAATTGATAATTTTATAGAAGTTGTTTTGAAAACTAATCTTTAAAGTGCTTGCTGACAGGAGCCTGATATGGCTGTCTGTGCCTACTTGCCTGTCCTAGTCCAAGGTCATTTTCATGTCTGAAGCCTACTTCCTTGTTCTAGCCTAAAATTTAGATTCTTGTCTGAAATTACATCTTTGTTCTAGCCTAAGATTTAGAGTCCTACCTGAAATTACTTCTTTGTTCTAGCCTAATGTCCAAATCCTGCCTGAAGCCCACTTCCTTGTCATTGGCCAATGTCATATCCTGCCAAGCAGCCCATTTGCTTGTCCTTTGCCCATGTCAGGTTCTTGCCAAGCAGCCCAAAAGGCTCTCTGCCTCTCCCCCTTTTTATATTGTGTTAAAGCTTTTCTTCAACAACATCAACATGTTGGCAGCCAAATACATGGATTGAACCTAAAAATGGACCCCCAGACAGAGTTATTAAATTAACAGGCTGGCAAGCCAAGGACAGGTAAGATTCTGCACAGAGCCTTACCAACATAAGACAGAAGTGCATTGCTTTTGATAATGCATATTTCATGATAGGTAAGGAAGGCATTCTTGTCAGAACAACCTAAGACAGACTCAGTCTTGTTTTGTTTTTCAAGACAGGATTTGTTTTGTAAACCTTGATGTCCTGAATCTTGCTCTATAGACCAGGATGGCCTTAACAAAAATCTACCTGAATCTGCTCTTTGAGTGGTTGGATTAAAGGCATTCACCACCTCTGTCCAATTAAAAGTACAATCTTATTTATCAAATGGACTAGGACAGGCAAGTAGGCACAGACACTTTGGTCATCCTCATAAGCCTTTAGAAACAGTTATCATGGGGGTGTTCACATAATTGGTTTAATGCCTTGCTTTTCCTTTGACTGTTTGTGTTTATTGTATTGCTTGTTCCTTGAGTATTTGCATCTATTGTATTGCTAGACCCTCTACCTGAAACTGACTTTAATACATTCATGTAATCAAAATGGTATAAAAGCATAAAGGAGGAGGGAGGATGGGATAGAGGGTTCTAGGGAAGGAAAATGGGAAAAGGGGATGACATCTGTATTGTAAATAAATAAAATATCTAATAAAAAAGAAAAACAAAACAATAAATCAACCAACACAGCAAAACAAAAGCAACAAAACAAGATGACAAATTCAAAACAACAGGAAAAAAAACCAACACAATAATAATACATTGTCCCTTTATTTTCTAAAATTAAATTAACAAATTAAATGAAAAAAATTGCATTAAAGCCTATATTATGTCAAGCAAAGTGTGGTCGAAACTGTACTATTCTGTAACTAGAAAGAACATGGATATGCTTCATAGCACCTTTGACTTTAAGTCAAACAGTTAATTAATATTAAATAGTATATATACTCTATAATTGTAAATGTCAAATTATAAATACTATTTGCTTTAAGTATATATTATGAAATTGTTATACAATTCTAAAAATCTTTTAAAATAAATGCATTATAAAAATCTCTTCTAATCATAGTATTCTTTTCATGTTAGTACAGTAAATTTATGAGTACAGTGTTTCACTATGTGCTGAAAATGATTTTTATGAAGTTTCTATCTATAGATTTTTTTCTGTAGACAGTGTTCTCATGGTATACTTATCAACTGGATGGCAATATATTTTTTTCTGAGACAGTATCTCATTTGAGAAGAAACTGTCATCACACCATTAAACCACATACATTTATTTACCTAAGTTCACTGAGAATTTTACCAAAACATCTAAAGTTATATATTTAAGTGAAATAAAACAAGATACCAATGTCCCTCACACTGTGTTCACAATTCCTTTTTAAAACACTGGAAACATATTTAGATATTTAATAATTCTATGACTGATCAACATCCCTTTTCCATCAATAAACTATTTTGATGAACTCTAATTCAAAAAGATTATAGAGTAAAATAAATTGATAAAACATATCAGTTCTCTAATGTGGCATAATATTTATACAAAGACATTTACACTGGAATATGCATTCAATAATGTTATACAGAACTTGCAGATAGTTATTTGGATTTGACACAATAGGAAAAAACCAAGTTATTCATCTTATAATAATAAAAGCTTATTATTTTAGTTGTTAAGTCACATAGAACAAGTACAATAATGCATATGTATTTCCTCACTTAATATTGATAATATTATCATTGAAAAATGTAACATTGATCCCTACTCAGATAAAACTTCAGTCAGCATCTAAGAAAAAACATTTAATATAAGCAATTCACACTGTTTAAACTTTTGTATTAATTAAACTCTTTCCATACAAAAGCACACATTACAAACAATGATTGTCTGAGATCTGATGTTTACAATTGCCAAGAAATTAAAGTCAAAGACAGTTTATCTATGAACTCAAGTCTTTTTTACTAGCAATAGGAATGCTCAATCAATACATGATATATAGAAATCATATTAAAGTGCTGAAATCTCTTAACATTATGGGTTTTCAAGAATATTGTTCTATTTATGGGCTTCTCTTGTTCTTTAGAAGTGGTTTTTATGGCAGAAAACAAGAGTTCTAATGAATGGTGGCTAAATAGATCGACATTTAAGTTATTTTTAACTTCTGGAAAATATGAGAGCAAGCAACATATAATTTTGGCTAATGTGCAAGCAACTAGAAACTATTCAAAATAAACAATAATGATCTATCAGAACTATGTGAGCCTGTGAGTACATTTATATGGTTTGCTTTAGATTCAAGTTGACTCTTCTGTGGTACTTACTTTCCATAAAAAATTTTGTGTTGAGCTGGTTAAGGTTTTCAGTTAATGCTATTCTTGATTATAATTATAGATTAGTGTTATTTAGCCTTCACAATCAGCACTTTAATTTGTTGTAGGTTTGGTTAATTATAAAGTGATGCATAATTCCATTAACAATCTTTTTAGAAGCATAATTTTTAAACAGGCTTTCAGAAAGAGTGTGCAATATAGTTCAAGCAGGAATTATTATTTTTTTACTTCTGTTTGGTGTTCTTTTTGGTAAAAGAGTTTACTCACAAAGCAGTATGTTTTACAACAGTAATTCATTGGAAAATAACACCAGGATTAGCAGAACATCTTTCTAAGAGGCTTTCATTAAAAAGTAAGTGAGAGTAGAAAGTGAAAAATACATTTACAGTACCAGCTATGAGGGTGCTGAGGCAGTAGGGTTAACTGAAACCATTAAATCAAGACCAATCTTAGCAATATAGACAAATGTTGCCTCATAACAATCTAAAAGTAAATAAATAAACAATAACCAACTAGTTATCTAGCTACTTAAGATTTCTTGAGACACATCCTAAAACAAAATCTGCTTTTATCATTTAATTGATCTAAAAATAACTAAATGTTTAAAACTCACTTTTAATTTAATTTATATATCTTCCTCTGTATATGTAACACTTTTTCCTCCAAAAAATAAGGAAAGAGAACATGTATGTTTACTAATATTGGCATAACCTGATCTAAGGACAAAATTAAAATCAAAGTAAGTTAGGAGTCTAACCATACTTCTGATTACTTTGGGCAAAATCTAATCTTGTTAGGGGAAACATTTTGATTTTGGAAATGATATTAATAATACTCATGCTGTCCCAGAACATCCTAACCAAGAGAAACTTTGGGAGCTAAGAGTTACTCTCACTTAGGGAATCAGGGCAGAAACTTGAACAGAATTGAAGCAAAAAACATGTAGGAATGCTACCCATGGCTCTCTCATAGTCTCATGGCTATCTAGGCTTACTACATATCAGAGGTTGCATTTATGGCCTAAGGTGGATCCACAGTTGCCTGAGCCTTCCCACATCAATCATAAGAATCACTCAGATGTAGCCACAGGCCAATCTGATCTCAATAACTCTCAACTGACTCAGATGACTTTAGGATCTATCAATTTGACAGCTGAAGGTAACTAGAAGAAGCCTTATGTCCATGGGTATGTCACCTTCAGATTCTGTCCATATTGTTCAGAAGACAATAACTTTAAAGTGGTGATTAATTTAGTTATAGCTTTACTTAGCATAGCCACTTCCAGGCAATCAGAAAAACAGAAATACACTTTAAAAGTTTTCTCAGTGGAAAGAGGGAAGCAGTATTTATGGGTTTAGTGACCACTTATTATTTTTAAGAAAAACACTTGGGCCATTTCGAGACTCACAATCTCAGAGATCTCTAATTTAAAACACTTATTGAAAAATGTTATTCTCAGGTAATGCTAGGACCCAGCTATACCACTCCTGGGCATATACCCAGAAGAGGCTCCAACATATAACAAGGACATATGCTCCACTATGTTCATAGCAGCTTTATTTATAATAGCCAGAAGCTGGAAAGAACCCAGATGTCCTTCAACAAAGGAATGGATACAAAAAATTTGGTACATTTACACAATGGAGTATTACTCAGCTATTAAAATTTGAGAAATTTTGAGAATTTGAGAAATTCTTAGGTAAATGGATGGAACCAGAAAATATCATCCTGAGTGAGGTAACCCAATCACAAAAGAACACACAAGGTATTTACTCACTGATAAGTGGATTTTAGCCCAAAAGCTTGAAATTGCCAAGATTTAACTCACAGATCACATGAAGTTCATGAAGAAGGAAGACCAAGTGTGGATACTTAGAAGGAGTAACAAAATACTCAAGGGAGCAAATATGGAGACAAAGTGTGGGACAGAAACTGAAGGAGGGGCCATCTGGTGACCATTCCACCTGAGTATCCATCCCGTGTGTACTCACAAAAGGTAGAAGTTGATGTTGAGTTCAGGAAGTGCATGCTGACAAGAGCCTGATATAGTTGTCTCCTTAGAGGTTTGCCAGAGTCTGCCATATTCAGAGGAAGATGTTCACAGCTAACCACTGATCTGATCAAGGGGTTCCCAATGGAAAAGTTAGAGAGAAGACTGAAGGAGCTGAAAGGGTATGTAGCCCCATGAGGAGAGTAACAATACCAACCAACCAGAGCTCACCAGGGTCTAAACCACCAGCCTTGAAGCACATAGGGAGGGACCCATGACTCCAACTCTATATGTAGGGGAGGATGGCCTTGTTGGGCATAGGTGGGAGAGAAGATCCTTGGTCCCATGAAGGCTGAACACCGAGTTGGGGGTTGTGGAATTCGAGGGTAGGGAAGTGGGAGTGGGGGATAGATGGGGGCACATTCTCATAGAAGCAGGAGGATGGGGGATGGGATAGGAGGTTCCTGGGTGGTGGTGGGGAACGGGGTAAGGGAATAAAATCTGAAATGTAAATATAATATACAATAAAAAAAGAAAAAATGCTATTCTATTGTGATAGTTTATGTCTTCGATTAATTGCAATTTTATTTTATATATGTTCTATTCTAAATATTTTATTTATTGAATTTATTTTTATACATGTAAACAAAATATTTTCATCATATCTCTCTTACTTCATCTCCTTCTTATGTCCTAAAAGCCCACCTAACACATTTCTCTCCCAGCCTTTACTATAGAAATAAATTATTTATTTCTTCTTCCCTTGTACAATACTTCCTGACAACAACTTCATTCCGTCTCATTCCTCTCATTCTGCCCTGTCTTCCTTTTCTCCTTGAGATCCACTTTCTTCCCAGTCTCTACCTTCACCTTCCAGGGACATCAAATGAATATGGCACAACAAGATACAATAAGACCAGTCACAAACCCTCACATCAGGGCTGGGCAAGGCAACTCAGTGGACAAAAAGCAAGTCCCCAAAGCAAGTCAAATTAGTGTATAGACATGGTTTGTGGAGGATAAGCATTATTTACTGTGCCATAGACAACTTATTATTAACCATGCCCAAATGGTAAATAACTACTACCTCCTTAACAGCCATCAGTTAATGATAGATTCTCTCATCTAGAGGTGAAACCTTGCAGATTTTTCTCTGTTCATGCTGGAATATTGACTGGTGTGACTTTGTACAGATCTTATAAGTAAGCATAACAACTGAGTTCATGAATGTAGCATTCATGTCAAGTGGAGAAGACAGTATGTTCAAACATTGTTTCCATTTCTCCTGCCATTGTGGGGTTGATGCATACCTCATTTGTGGATTAAGCCTCAAAGTCACTTATGCCCAGAAGTTTTATCAGTTATTAATTATACATTATCTGTTCCCTACTGCAAAAATGGAGCTTTTCTGAACAAGACTAAAAACAGGCAAGGATTATGGGTATACATATAAATATTTAGAAGATAATTTGACAGAATTTAGCAAAAATAAAAATAGCAGTTTATATTCTCAGCTATATCAGTATTTGAGTCTATGGTATTTGACCAGGCTTAGAATACCAGACATGGATCTTAACGTGTAGATTATACCTCAAATCCATTCAGAAGATGTCTACTTACCCATAAGATAGTCATGTCATTATATTTTCATTGGACACACCTTGCCCAAAGTTAGGTATTTTAGCATGCCGTGTTCCCTCAGTAGCAGAAGCTAGAAGGCAGGGGGGAAGTTTCATAGTCATTTTGAGGTTGATTTTCGTTGTCCTGCAGGGTATGTGATATCTTTATCAGGAGGTCTAACAATCTAGTTGTGGTAATCAACCAAAAGCAGTAGAAACAGCTCATGTTTGGCAGGATTCTGGGGAATTTCTGATGAGCAGCTCTGTCCATCAATGTAGGGTACCTGTGTTCAAACCCTGTTGAGAACCGCTCTAGCCCATGTTTGCAGGCCTAAGTGTTGTGGCCTGAGCTTCCCCATGTTTGGGGGCCAAAATGTCAGGGACCACACTGCCCCATGTTTCAGGGTCAGCGTCAAAATGTTGTGAACCATTTAGTCAGTGTTGGAACTTGCACTGCCAAAAGCCTTGGGGGCTAAACTGTTAGATCCTGCACTGCCCCAAGCTGCTCCAGTCCCCGGGTCAGGGTTCAGCATGAGAGAGAGTGAGGATGGACATAAAGAATGGAGACCAGATAGAGTGTGATTCAATCCCATTTATTCTTCAGTCTCTCTTCCTAGTCCAAGTCCCAAGTCTTGAGTTCCTAGTCCCTAGTTCCTAGTCCCTAGTGCCTACTACTACTTCCAAGTTCTTCCTCCAAGTGCCAAGTGCCTAATACCTAATAATCATTTCTTCTGTCTGCCTCTTGCCATTTATATGTCTCACTTCTAAGCCACATCTTTAAGTCATGCCCTTAGGTCTTGTCTTTAAATCTGATCTCTAAGTCATGGCCTTAAGTCACACACCTTTAAATCTCACACACCCAAGGGAAAATCCTGGGTATCTAAAACAAGATGTTATCAGAGTGTGCTATTGTAGGCTATTGTAATCAAGTCTCTTGTCAGGGCATATGGCTCAAGATGGCTGCAAGGATGATAGCCGCCTTCTGTCGGCTCCCCACAAAACCTCTTTGTATTTTTAAATGGCATTTTATTGAGCTTTCATAAAATATTTTTATAAATCATTACTTTTGATTAACCTACCTTGTAATCTCTCCTATGGCTTTTGTTTTATGCCATTAACATGATGACTTTGCTGTATATCAGTTAAGAAAATGCATGTTTTAAGAATTTGTTTCATTATCATATGTATTGGTGTATTTTCTGCATGAATACAGGTGCATCATTCTGTACCCAGTTACTAAAGAGGTCAATCACCTTGACTTGAGAATTATGAAAAGTTGTTAGCCACTATGTATTTGTTAGAATTTAAATTCACGTCCCCTGTAAGAGCACCCAGTGCTCTCAACCAAGGAGCCATCTTTCTATGGCCTTGGTTTCATCCCATAACCAAATATATCTAGAAAGTACCACTCTTTTAAATTTTCCAATTTAGTTTAATGTGGAATATTTTTTCAAGATAGTCCTTATGATTTCTTAATTTCATTGGTGCCTTTTATGTCTCCCTTTCTATATCTAATTGTGGTAATTTGTGTATTCTATCACATTTAGTTAGTTTGACTAAAGGTGTGTTAGTTTTGATTATCTTTCCAGAGAACCAACTCTTTATCTTATCTATTCCTTGTGTTGTTTTTAATGTCATTAATTTATCCCCTGATTTTGATTATTTTTCTATGGCTACTGATTTTGAGATTGGTATTTACTGCTTTATCATGGCATTAGGTTTATTTTTACATTATTAATGTGAGTTCTTTTTAGACTTTAATGTGTGCACTTACCATTATAAGTGTCTCTTTCTGGACTGCTTTTATCTTTTTAAAAATAGATATATGGTTGATGTATTTTGATTTTTATTTAATTTCATTTTTTCAATTTCCTCTTTGATTTCTTCCCTATATGAGCTATGTTATAGCTTGATATTTAGTAATATTTCTATTGTAAAATCAAACATTTAATAAATGTTTCTATTGTAAACCTGTGTTTAGTGTATGCACATTTAGAAACACAATACTTTTCACTGAACCCTTAATATGAATATAAGACGGCCAGCCTTCTTTGTCTCTTCTAATCAGTTTTAGCTTGAACTTTGTCACATATTAGAATAGCAAAACCCACTGCTTTCTTGGTTCTTCATTTGGAATACCTTTTCTCATCCTTTTACCTTAAAGTTGGGTTGTGATCTGTCTTTCTTCGAGTCAGCAAAAGGTGGTTCCTATTTTCTAATCTACTCTACTTATCTGTACTCTATTATGGAAATTCAGATCATTATTTAGAGCTAACATTGAAAGGTTTATATATTGATGATTCTCCATATATTATTGAGTTAGAGCTGCTCTTTTAGACTTTTCTCCAAGTGTTCTGCATTGTTTACTCTTTTTTGTGTGACCTCTTGAGTATATTTACTCTTCTCTTCATACTGAAATATTCCTTCTAGTATTATTTTATACAGACATCTTAGTGGTCATAATTTTCATTAGTTTGGTTTAATTATAGAAAGTTTTGATTTTTCACAATTATAATAAAAAATTGTCTGAGCTAGCAAAGCACTTTTCCAATTGGGGTATGTATTTCTCTGCTTCTTTGACTTTAAAACATTCTTGAGTATTCCTTTATAAGAGACTTGAACATTCTCTAGTGCAACATTCAATACACTTTTATTTCTGTGTTTTTATTACTTTAGCAATAAAAATAAAAGAAGTTTCCTTTCTGGTCCTTTTCTATATAACATCTTGTAAGCCTATATAATTGCTTCCTCTTCTGCCTTAGAAATTTCTTGTTGCTTCTGCTAACCAAAAGGCCAAAGTGCCAAAAAACCAAAATGGAAGTAAAAATGAAAGAAAACCAAAGAAAGAAACTAACACAAACAGGGAGGCTGACTGCTGATCTTCACTTCTCCAACTGTTCCTCCAGTCTCAGTCCCATCCCCACCAGTTTCATGCCCAGTACTGCATCAGAAAACCTACTGTGGCCATCTTCTCCCCTCTGATCACATCCACAAAATTCTTCTCCTCCAACCTTCCTTACCCCTACTCATCCCATTAGTCCAGCTTCCAACAACAGTAAGCATTCCCTGAGAACACAATCAACAAAGCATCTGGGAAAAGGCAAACCAACTAAGGACCTTCACCATTTCCTCCTTTCCTCCAAACCGAATACCCAGTCTTATCCTCTGCAACAGAAAACCTATTCCAACCCCTTTCCACACTAACCACATCTCCTGTGGAACCCACAGTTTTTCCCCTCCTTCACTCACTCTCTCAGAAAACTTGTTCCTTTTTCTTAGTTCGTAACTCCCGCAGGAACCTCCAGCTAACCCAAAGACCAGTCCTGCCAGGGAAATAGGTAAGCTGACTACAGACCTCCTCCCTCCATCTCTTCCTCCTGACCAAATTCCCCACTCTCATCCTCAGCCCTTTAGCTCACCATATGAAGTAAACATTCTTCACCATTTATCCCATTACAAGAAGACTAAATAGGCAGATCCTGGTTGAACATCCTCCTCTTTCCACTCTTGTGGGCCCTTACAGATTAAAATGGTTTACACATTGTTACCCTGCTTGTCAAATGATAACTGTCTACTAACATAAAATACAAGGGCTTTGTTAATTAGTTTTTTATTTTTTTGGGGGGGTGTCTTTTTTTGTTTCTGTTTTGTTTTAACTTTTTGCAAAAATGGCCTTTTGGTTAGTTCTTGTTCAGTCAATCAAGATGGATATCTCAACTGTTCTTCATAATAGAATATTCTGGAATCCTGAAGAAGTCCACTTTAATGCCAGTGAAGGAATGCTTACAAGGGCAAGTAGGCAAAGTGATAAGGCCTCCTTCTCATATTTCCTTTATATAAGCTGCCAGCAGAAAGTGTGACCCAGATTAGAGGTGAACCTTCTTATCTCAAAAGATTCAGATTTAGGATAAGTCCAATAATAAAAAACAACAACAACAATAATAATTGTCCCTCACAGGTGTACCCAGCTGATTGACTTTTAGTAAATTCCAGATGTAGTCATGTTAACCACAAAAACTAGGCATAACTCCAAGGTAAAGTAAATGCCTGGCTATAACTATGTATCTGTATGCTGCATTTATTTAGGTTCATTAGTAATATTATTTATGCACAGTATTATGTATTTTTGTAAGTATAGACCAAACATCTTCCATAAATATATGTGTGAGCTCATATGTATTTGTGTGTATATCTGTGTGGGGGTGTGTGTGCATGTGTTGTGTGTATTGGTATATCGTTACCTGTAGATAGAAATGACACTAAATACATGGTTGTTGTTATTATTATTATATAAAACCTTCTTTTTCCATAGGTCATTATAGGTAAGTTTCTTATTTATCAGTTTGGAGGAGCAAAAATCACATAAAGACATTATGTTAAAAACTACATTTTATTTTATGTCCAGACACATTTTAATTTCTGCTAAGCTATTTATTATCCTGACCTGAAATTAAATGATAGATAAACAGAGAAAATAAATGTTTTATGGATATAACTAAAATACAAAACGTAGCATTGTTTTTAACTATCTCTATTAGACATTGATGTATTTCCCATAACTCGTGTTTATTTTTTATTATCTTCAAAGCCTGAACTATAATACCTAATAATCCCATTAATTGTGAATTTAGTGAATTGAAGTACACATTTTCTCTGATGGTGATCAAACCAGGACTTACATTCTCAAATGCCTTCCCCTCATCGAGTATCAGTCATTGTAATGAAATAAATTCGCATGTTAAAAAGAACTTAAATATCAAAGGAGCAAGAATGGCAGACATATTAAATGGGGGTGATAAATAATTATTTCAATATTTTCTAGAGATTTTTACAGCTCACATTTTAGAATAATCTTGCTTGTTTAATATGTAAATTATATTGTCTAAGTTTACTATTTATACTTAATGAATATAATTTGTCTAATATAAATATATTAAGCACATCTTTTTTAAAATTGTTCATTTTTGCCTAATACCATTATTAAAATATGTCACTTTAATTTCTCTGATATTCAAATTTGTATTATTTTTACTATTTTTTTTTTATACCAGGAATTGTTTTTATTTTATTTTTTTTCCATTGGATATTTTATTTACCCTTGAGATGTCATCCCCTTTCTCCATTTCCCCCACATTAGGAAACCACTATCCCATGCCCCCTTTTCCTTTTTGCATTTATATACTTTTTAAAAATGTTAATCAAAGCTTCATAAGTTTGGTAATGCTAAATCAGAGGTGTAACCCACTACCCAACCTAGATATATCAACTATCTTTGACTGGTGGAGATACATGAACATCTGCCTACCTGTATCTCCCACCCCCTTTCTCTCTCTCATCACCTAGCTTCTCCTCTCCTTCCTCCCCCTCCTCTCCTTACTCCTTCTCTTCCTCTCGGTACTCCTCCCACATTAGCTCCTCCTATATATCACCCTTCCTGTTAAAATAAAACTTTTCTCTCAAAATACAATTAGAGCATAATTATGCCTATTTGTACCACTGAGGTACAAGATAGTCCTAATACCCAGTCCATCATTTTGTTGACTAACCAGAACCTCTATCATCTCTCCTAACTAAAACACTTAGTTCTGAACCTGGCTTTTTCCTTGGCTTTAGAATGAATGTCAGCTGAAGACCATCCACTCAAATCTTTTCTCTCCAAGTAAATAGATGGGATTGTCTATGAGACTATAAGTTTTCAACCCGTCAGAAATCCAGAATGACTGAGTTAACTATAATTGTGGGAAGCACAAAGCATAGCTTCTAAACCTTAGCCAATTTATAGAGACCTCTGAACACCTGGATACTCCCTCTACTACAAAACATGGGAGCATCTGATCTTCAGTCTTCTGGCTCAGGATCTTCTGACAGACCTTAGTGCTGCAGAATTATTTAGGGCTGATTACTCTGTCTAGGCAGATATAATCAGTCGACTATTCTGCAAGTGTGTCTTTTTCTGGTCAGTAATTTGTCTGTAGATGGAAAGAGGCAATTCATGTCTAGTGGCTGTCTCACCACAACTGGAGTAACTCCAAAAATGCTCAATTTTTTCTTAGAATTCAATACAGGAAGTTGTCAGGAGCAGACAGGTCTCTAATCAAAATGAACATTAATACTGAAATGTTTGTCACATCAATTCTGTGGGCTTCTGACGTTTTGAAAACCAACTATCCATATAAGATAATCTGGACTGTTGTCTGTTAACTCCACTCCGCTATTTCTAAATAAAACATAGAAAACACCCTAACAATAAACTCCAAGCCATGAATTTGCTATAGTCCCTTAACTCACAGGGTAACCATCTCAAATCAGTTAAAAAAGTTAAAGAAGGACTGGGTCTAAGCCTTGTATTCCTAAATGTGTTATACTGGTACAATGCCTATGCGAGTAACAATGTTCATTTCACTTTTATATCAATAAGAAGCTCATACCAATAAAAACCTTAAAATTTGTGATCAAAGTAAATTGGTGCCATTTAAGAAATTATATCTGCATCTTGATAATAATTGTACAGATTTCTACCAATAGGTTATGGCTATGCAACACATCCTAGCTAATCCTCTTTATTCCCACAAAACCACTATTTTCCCTAGAAAGACAGCCCAACATTTACCACCTTAGTCCCCAAGCCCAGGGAAAAGGGGCGCTGACTCTTCATTAGCTTCTTCAAGCTGATTATGGGCGTTGAGATATTAGAAGAGGAGTGGGGGGAGAGTAAATTGATAAGCCTCTGATACTGTGTCTTCACTGCATCCAGATGGAATTCCAGGATCTCAGAGGTTTGAGCAGGTCTGCCCAGCTTGCTTGATGAGTAGATACACCAAGGCTGATTATTCTGCAATATACAATTCTCAAAACAAATTTTAGTATCAAGATAATTTTTTAAGAGGGTGACATTTTATTAAGGATGTTGGTTCTAACCGCTTTTCTTTTTTCCCCCTCTTTTATTGGATATGATATTTACATTTCAAATTTTATCCCCTTACCACATTACCACCACCACCCAGGAACCCGTTATTCCATACCCCCTTTTCCAGTTTCTATGAGGGTGTGTACCCACCTACCGCCCTCCCCCTCCCCACTCTCAGATTCCCCCACCCCATTCAGTGTTCAGTCTTCACGGGACCAAAGATCTCCTCTCCCACCTACGCCCAACAAGGCCATCCTCCCCTACATATATAGCTGGAGTCATGTCTCCCTCCATATGTGCTGCTAGGCTGGTGGTTTAGATCCTGGGGAGCTCTGGCTGGTTGGTATTGTTACTCTCCTCATGGGACCACCAACCTTTTCTGCTCCTTCAGTTTACTCTCTAACTTCTCCACTGGGAACCTTTGATCAGATTAATGGTTAGCTGTGAGTATCTGCCTCTGGGTATGTCAGACTCTGGAGGACCTCTAAGGAGACTGCCTTATCAAGCTGATGTCAGCTTTCCCTTCCTGTAATCCATATCAGCATCCATTTTTGGTGACTGCACATGGGATGAATACCCAGGTGGAATGGTCTCCTTACAACCTCTCCTTCAGATTCTGTCCCACACTTTGTCTCCATATTTGTTCCCTTGGGTTTTAGTTGCTCCTTCTAAGAAAGACCTAGGTATCCACACATGTTCTTCCTTCTTCATGAGCTTCATGTGGTCTGTTAGTTGAATCTTTGTTGTTTCAAAGTTTTGGGCTAATCTCTGCTTATCAGTGAGTAAATACCATGTGTGTTCTTTTGTGATTGAGTTACCTCACTCAGGATGATATTTTCTAGTTCCATCCATTTACCTAAGAATTTCTCAAATTCATTATTTTTAATAGCTGAGTAATATTCCATTGTGTAAATGTATCACATTTTTTGTATCCATTCCTCTGTTGAAGGGCATTTGGGTTCTTTCCAGCTTCTGGCTATTATAAATAAGGCTGCTATGAACATAGTGGAGCATATTTCTTTGTTATATGTTGGGGCATTTTCTAGGTATATGCCCAGGAGTTTTATAGCTGGGTCCTCAGGTAGTGCTATGTCCAATTTTCTGAGGAACCGCCAGACTGACTTCCAGAGTGGTTGTACCAGCTTGCAAACACACCAACAATGAAGGAGTGTTCCTCTTTTTCTATATCCTAGCCAGCATCTACTATCACCTGAATTTTTGATCTTAGCCATTCTGACTGGTGTGAGGTGGTATCTCAGTGTTCTTTTGATTTGCATTTCCCTGATGACTAAGGATGTTGAGCATTTCTTAAGGTGCTTCTCGGCCATTTGTGTTTCCTCAGTTGAGAATTCTTTGTTTAGCTCTGTACCCCATTTTAATGGGGTTATTTTGTTATTTTGTGTCTAATTTCTTGAGTTCTTTGTATGTATTTGATATTAGCCCTCTATCAAATCTAGGATTGGTAATGATCTTTTCCCAATCTGTTGGTTGCCATTTTGTCTTGTTGACAGTGTCCTTTGCCTTACAGAATCTTTGAAATTTGATGAGGTCCCATTTGTAGATTCTTGATCTTAGAGCATAAGCCATTTGTGTTCTGCT
Source organism: Arvicanthis niloticus (assembly GCF_011762505.2). NCBI lineage: Eukaryota > Metazoa > Chordata > Mammalia > Rodentia > Muridae > Arvicanthis > Arvicanthis niloticus. The sequence goes on along the minus strand of NC_047674.1, from coordinate 4,978,987 downwards.
CAGGAGCTTTTCCCCTGTGCCTAGGTATTCAAGGGTCTTCCCAACTTCCCAACTATTTACTGGTCCATTAAGTTGGGAGTCTTCCCCCTCATCTATACCTATTATTCTTAGGTTTGGCCTTCTCATTGTATCTTGGATTTACTGTATATTTTGGGTTAGTAAGTTTTTGTATTTTGCATTTTCTTTGACAGTTATATCAATGTTTTCCATGGTATCTTCTGCACATGAGATTCTCTCTTCTATCTCTTGTATTCTGTTAGTGATACTTGTGTCTATGTCTCCTGATCTTTTTTTTTTTTTTTAGGTTTTCCATCTCCAGGGTAGTCTCCCTTTGTGATTTCATTATTGTTTCTACTTCCATTTTTAGATCTTGGATGGTTTTGTTTAATTCCTTCTCCTGTTTGGTTGTGTTTTCTTGCAATTCCTTAAGGGATTTTTGTGTTTCTTCTTTAAGAGTTTCTATCTGTCTACCAGTGTTCCCCTTAAGTTCTTTGAGAGTGTTATTTATGTCTTTCTTAAAGTCCTCTATCATCGTGATGAGAAGTGATTTTAATTCTGAATCCTGTTTTTCAGGTGTTATGGGGTGTTCAGGGCTTGCTATGATGGGGGTACTGGGTTCTGATGATGCCATGTGATTTTGGATTCTCTTGCTTGTGTTCTTGAGCTTGCCTTTAGCCCTCTGGTTAACTCTAGTGCCTGTACTTGCTGTCTCTGACTGAAGCCTGCCTTCCCAGTTATCTTGCTTGAGTCTGATCTCCTTGGGGTCCAGATATCTCTGTGATCTTCTCCAGCTGCACTGAGTACAGTGGCACCTCCAGGATGCCTCAGGATATGGTGCCTCCAAGGTAGCAGTCCAGCTAAGTGTCTGCTGTTCTGGGTGCAGTGTCTCCTCTAGTATGTCTCAGGATAATGTGCCCACTGATCTGAATGCAGTGGCTCCTCTAGGATATCTCAGGATATGTTGTCTGATACTCTGAGTTCAGGTGTTCCTTTGTGTCTCTGGGTTGATTGGACCTTTCAGAATGTCTCGGGTGGAATCCAGGGTCCACACAACTGCAGACTGGGCAGAGGTCTGGTCCAGACCTCAGATCCAGGAGATGGGGGGAAGGGGAGTGCTATTCAGCAGGGGTGGGGGTTTGGGTATCTTCTGGAATCTGAGTGCTCCCAGCACCCAGCTATGGGCTTAGGGCAGTGTGTGGGTCTTCCTACCTAGGGTTGTTGGATCCTTGGAGCCTCCAGGATGTCTCTGGCGGAATCCTGGGGCCATACAACGGTAGACCCAGCAAAGTTCTTGTCTAGGCCTCAGATCTGGGAGAGGGGTAGAAGGGGAGTGCCTTACTATTTTCTTTATCAATGACTTGCTAAAATACTTCCTCAAGTATATGCTAGTGAATATTAGCATTTTGTCAACTCCTTAAATTTTATGTCAAAAAATTGTGTGGCAATGATGTAATAAATCTTGAAATTGAACATAAAATATTCTTGTATTCATTTGGTAAATACTGAAATCCCCAAAACTACACCTCAGTTTCAAGTGTTAGAATTGGAAAAAAAATTCTCACCACACAGCTACCTGTCAAGAAGGTTCCAGGGTTCAATTGCCTCATTATGAGACATAATCAATTCTAGAAATAATATGATTTCACAATGAAGTCCCATAGTTTAGATTACTGTCAAATCTCATGAAAGATTTTTCTGAAACTGAAGCTTATAACTTATTTGCATTTTACAATTCTGAGTAAGCCTTATAAATGAGGTAATATATTACTTCATTCAAGCTTTATAACAATGGTGAGAGAAATAAGTGAGGGCAAAATAATATTTGTTCACAATAATTGAGGCTAATGATGAGTGAAATTGAAATGAATGATAATGAGATCAAAAGATTTTTTATGGATTTTATTCTTTTATTCTTCTTTCATATGTTACATCTCAACTGAAATTTCTCCTCTTTAGTCTCCTCTCAGTCCTTCCCTGTGGTTGTTTAAATATATGTTTAAATATCTCATAATTATTCTCAAGTCTAGTCAGTATGATGCAGACCCTCCTTCTGGCTGCCTGAAGAAGATAGTCTCCTACTGGTTGCTTTCAGATTAAGGTGTAGAACTCTTGGCTCCTTCAGCACCAAGTTTGCCTGCATGATACCATGCTTTTCACTATGATGCTGATGGACTGAACCTTTGCTAGTGTAAGCCAGCCCCAATTGAATGTTTGCAATTATGATTTACCTTGTTCATTGTATCTCTTCTCAGCAATGAAACTCAAACTAAGACCTACACCTACATCACTTCCCCAGATCTACTTCTCCTCCCATTCCCTTCAAAAATCAAGAGTAGCCCTTCCAAGGCTACTGAATACAGCATAACAAGATACAATAAGACTAGGCATAAGATTTTATAGGCAGAATGAACTGTTGAGAAAATCAGACACTAACCAGCTAGCTGAGCTGCATGGAATTTACACAAAGAACTCCAGAGATACAGCATTCATGAGTAATCACTCATGTGGTGGGGGTTTTCAGACACACAGCTGCCTTTGAGTTTTTGATGTTCCTGTAGAAATTCCTCCTGCACAATATGGTAAACAACTCCAGTAATCTCACTAATACAGTTAGATGTTTCTACATGCAACCATTTGTTTTGTCTATAATTGTTGCATTATATGAGGTGAATAGTAGAGTTTTGTTGTTGTTTTGTTTGTTTGTTGTTTTGTTTGTTTGTTTGTTTTGCTTTGGAGGTTTGTGAGTTTCACATCATGTACCTGACTCCCAGCCATCATCCTGTCCTCTCCAATCTGCCCTCTATCATGGCAAAATAAAAATTACACAAATGAAAAAATAAAACAAAGTGTCAAAACCTTCTCATGGAAGCCATAGTGTCTCTCAAAATATACCCTAGTTATCCTGTTGTTGCTCTGTGTCATGGAGTTCCTAAATGGGAAGAAAGAGCCCTTTCATGTATTCAAACAGTTCGCAGATGATGTAGATATTGGAGTGGGCCAACTCAAATGTAGATCAACTGGATCTAGGCCTGAGTGGTGATAGAGGTGACTGTCCCTTATATATACTCACATCATGAGCTCTCCCTCATTTTTCCTGCTAGCCAACATATGCTGCCATCTGTAAGATACTGGGTCAGCTACTGTGCACTCAGGTCCTCTGGGTGTCTCACCTGCAGCAAATACATATCTCTAAAACCAGCTCCACTCTACTGCTCACACTCCTAAGTGCTGCAGCTTGAAAACAGCTGGGCCAGGTCTCCCACTCTCACCCTTGGGGCTGGTTCACCTGTGCATTCACCATCAGGGCCAGCTCTACTTTGTTGCCCAGACAAGGTGTGGGGCCCTGGTCTCCCAACAGTGAGGGTAAAGTACATCTCTCCTGTTCTCATGACCTTTGGTATAGCTCTCTCAGGTGGCAAGAAGTGAGGTGGGGAAGGAGACCCCATTCCACATACACACACATATACCACTTCAGAAGGCAGAGGAGTCACAGGGCCAACAATCTTATGCTTTCACCCTCATGCCTAGCTCACCTGTGGTCCTGACACCAGGTCCAGCTCCAGTATGCTGCCAAGTCAAGGAGTCACAGGACCTGCTCTCCCAAATACTACTGCACATGTGAGAATTCAGAGTGCCACAACCAGTGAGAGGCCAGTGAGAAGCAGGGACAAATTTTTCAGTGGAGATTCTGAAGGCAAAATTGCTTGAACAGTGTTCCACATGAGAGACTATAGAAGCCAGCTAAGGCTATTATAACCAGCAAAACTATCAACCACAATCTACAAAGAAAGGAAAACATTCCATAGTATAGTAACAATAAATTTTCATACATTTTCCTAACAGTCTAGCTCAGCAGAAGATGCTAAAATGAAAATGTCAACTTAAGAGGTTAACTACACCCACAGAAACACAAGGAGTAAATAATCCTAGATGAGTAAATTAAAAGAGAGGGGTGATGAGACAGCCCACACTAAAAGAAGAGAATAATGGGATCTAATAAATACTGTTCATTGATGACTCTCCATGTTGATGTTCTAAATAATTGAATACGTAACTAATAAATTGGGTTAGAAAACAGGATCCATCTTTCTACTGCATCCAAGAAATATAATTCAACATCAAGTAAAGATGTCAATTCAGGGTAAAAAAGAAGCATACAAGTGTAGCTGTTTTAATAATTGACAAAATAGACTTCAATCAAAAGCTAATCAAAAAAGACAGGAAAAGATACCACATATTAATTAACAGTAGCAAAAGAGGACTCAACTTCGAAGATGACATCAATACCACCATCCCACTAATAGACATGTTATCCAGACAAAAACTAAATGGAGATATGTTGAAATTAACAATTATCATAAATATAACAGGCCTAGAAAATGACTATTGCACAGTCTACCAAAACACTAAATAGTATAATTTCTTTTCAACAGCTCATGGAATTTGTTCCAAAGTTGATCCCACACTATTACACAAAGCACGCCTCAACAGATATAAAAAAAAACTGAAAAAAACATTTTGAAAAAGTCCTATTGTAACTGAGTATGTTATAAGCTTAAATAAAATAGTTTAAATAAAGTTCCCATACAGATGAGGAAAGGAAAGTGCTAATAAAGTTTGACTTACATATGTCACTAATCTAGCCTAGATTACTAAGATAAACTGAAATTCCAGGGCAGGAGATGTCACGGGTTTTATTGGGAAATGGATGGGTTCTGGGTAAGCACACATACTTGGAGTTACTGAGTTGGACCAAAACCTTTCTCTAAAGCAAGCACATATATTTCTCCATTGTGCATCCATCGAGATTAGACTTTTACTTCTTTGAAAATCTTGAAGCTTTTCAGAACGTAGATAAGAAGAATCAAACCAAGGAGTTAAATAGAATTCTTTGACTTTATCTGTGACCTACCTGAATAATTGTACAATTTATTCTGAAATTTTAACTAGTAAGCAATTTAAGGATAGCCATATAGTTTTGGAATAACTGGACCAGAAAACAGTGTCAAAAACCATTTACATAGAGTTAGGTGATACTGATGAATGGATATTCTGTGCTCAGCGTTTGTTTCACAGCAATACACAATCCCTTGAGTGAAGAAAACAAAAACACACAAACATTAGGAAACATTGAAGCAGACGATCTGATCTAGAGAATACCCTGAGCCTGCTTGATGTCTGACAGTCTCACCAATATCTTTTAACTTAATTTCCATGTAAGGAGTCCTCATTATTTGTTGCCTTATAGTTGAATAGTTAAAGCATGAGTTTTTAACAAACTGCTTTTTCTAGAGGACTGCTCTCTTCCAATCAAAATCCAGTGTTTGAATTAAATGTTCTCTATTGTATCATTGAGGCATTTGGTGTTGCAGACTCCATTGAGTCATAGCCAAATACAATGAATAAATGAAAAAAATGATAGAAAGAAGCCATGGAAACAATAGGCTGTTTTATCTAAGTTGTATTTTCTCACACTGCATGGTAAATAGGAATTGACTTGAGTGATGTAAACACATTCTTAGAGCTTTCACTAAAGTGAAATATCATAAAGTGCTTGTAAATAAAACCATAATGAGTTTTTGCAATCAATCTTACCAGTTGTAATCAGCACATAAATTAAGAACTCACCTGGAGTTTCTTTTTTCTCCCCTCCTTTTTTTGTGGCAAATTGACATGAGCAGTAATGTCACAAATTGGTTTTCCCTGGTTTTGTATTCTGCACCAATAGAAATATATTCATTCTTGCCTGGCTTCTTTTATTTAAAAAAAATGATTTAGAAATAATATATTTTTTATTTAGATTATTTATTCTCAGCATTGAAGAAAATTTTTGCTATTGTGATTAATGTTGTTACAAAGATTGATGTTCTTTTCATGAATATTATGTTTCATTTTGAAATACACTTATAAGATTTAATGTTGTATAATATGTGTGCATATGTCTCTGTTTGTATGTGTCTGTGTATTTAATGTATGAAAGATCATTTTAGACTTTTGAATTGTTTTCAGTAAGCTTGGTATGTACACTGTAATTCCTACCATAACCTTATCAAATGATAGATAGTTTTAGTGCTTTTTTACTTTAGTTATGCTGTAGAAACTGCAGTGTTTATATATTTTTGGAATATATGGGGATTTTTGGTTTTGGTTTTTGTTGTTTTGTTTGTTTGTTTCATGTTTTGTGGCTTTCACTTTATTTCAGATAGTAATCCATGCTGGTTTTCAAGTCCTTATCATTCTGCCTCATATTCTGAAATGCTGAGAGTTCAGGCATGTGGCACCACTACAGGCTCTATATTGATCTCAAATTACGTTTCTGACTAGCTAAATGCAAACTGAATATCATTCTCTAAATTTATTAATCCTTTTGGTGTGTGTATGTACATATGTGGTAAGTATATTATAATGTTTTTGGTTTTTTGTTTAGAATACTTTAATTCATAGCTAATTTGATAAAAGAAAACAATCTATTTTGATCATCTCCAACCCTTACATCTCTCCTCAAACTCTTTTTCTCCTCCTCTCAAATTTATGACTTCTTTTTTTTTAAAAAAAAAGGTACTTAATTTTCTATAATCTACATAGTCCAGTTAGTGTTGCCAATGAGTACATGACTATAGGGCTGACCACTGGGAGATAAGCAACTTGTGAACATTTCCTTGGGAAAAACTGCACTACCCTCCCAGCAGTTATTGTGGAATACCTTGAGTGCCATAAGGAATAGTAAGGTATTGTGACCTCTTTGCCCACCCATGTTACAATGTTGACTGTTCTGACCACAGATAGTCATAGCTATTCAGACAATATAGACATGATATTCCTTTCAACTTCAGAAGACACTACATAGCTGCAGCCCTTCCAAGATGAAAGGGTAAAGCAAAGGGTGAGAATAAATAACATTAAAAATGTTATAAAATTCCATAATGATTTATAATAATTTATAATCTTTGTAAAAATACACATCTATACTTACTAAATAGCAATTAACCCACATGGCAGAAGAATGTTCCACCTAGAAGCCAAATGTGTTTTGAGTGTGCTTCACCCATGGGAAGTGTTACTATTAAAAGGTGTGGCCTTGTTGGGATTGGTGTGGCCTTTTGGAGAAAGTGCATCACTTTGTGAGAGAGCTTTGAGGGCTCCTATTGCTCAACCTCCACACCCTGCTGAAGACAGTCTTTTCCTGGATGCCTGCAGGTCAAGAGGCAGAACTTTCAGCTTCTTGTCCAGCACCATGCCTGACTGTACATTGCCATGCTTCCTGCTATGATGATAATGAACTAATCCTCTGAAACTGTAAGCTAGTCTCAGTTATGGTAGGGGGAATGGGGTGAGGGGATAAAATCTGAAATGTATTTTTAAAAAATTAATAATAAAAAAAGAAATGAAAAAACCAAGAAAATATGAGATTTAAAAATGTCCTTTATAAGAGCTACTTAGATCATGGTATCTCTTCACAGCAATAAAACACAAGCTAAAACCATATCTTCAATGCCAGGTTTGTGCATTATTAATGCTCGTTTTTTTGTTTGTGGCCATGAAGAGATTCCCCAAACAATAAAGGCTATTCACTGTTTCTTAGTTAGAATTTGAGGATGACAACCTACTTTAAGAATACAACACAAATTAAGAAATAAAACATGTAGAAATTAAGCTACTCTTGACCTGGGAACTTTTTCCAATGGTTAGCTTCATAATGTCAGAAGATATTAAACATGATGAAAAGATGGTAAAAGTATTGAGAAACCTACCAATTTATGGATCTTAAGCTATACAGTAACTATTGCCAAGAAAACCATGACCAATGATGCAATAATATCACAGATGTCTTGGGGAATGACTAACCATTGCATGATTTCAATAAAGACTCAATCATTTGAGAAATTACATAAGATACAGCAAGCCCAGCCACAAATTCTCATCTGAAGAGATTGATATAATTGGCCAACTTTATACATTGCATATATTCATACATAATTGCTCTTTTTATTCTCATAAGAGACTGTTGAAAACCATAAGTACTTATGTATAATATAGCCTAACTTATATATTCTTTCTTCTATGACTAGAATTTTATGACATGTTTAAAATTTATTAAATTTCTTATGCTACTAAAATTACTAAACTGATAAAAGAATATTTGAATATTATATATTGTTTTAAAATTGAAAATGTAAACACATTGACAGACAGGCAAACATGTACAAATTTTAAACCAAACTTTTATCAACTTGAAATGCAACAAAATATTTTGAAAGGGAAATTAAACCCCAGGATTATCCACATTTTATTGGGACATAGCAATTTCTATGGCTTCTCTAACAAAGTAATATCAATCACAAATACAATCTCAAACAATCCTAATTTATTCTTTTACAATTTTGGAGGCCAGAAAGTCAAATCAGTTTCACACTAAAGTCAATGTTGCAACAGTGTCTAGTGTCTTTACTTCTCTAGAAGCTGTAGGCATAATTTATTATATAATCTCTTCTGCCTCTGGAATTGAATGGTATTGGTTGCATTCCTAAGAACAGCACTGTATTTCATCTCAAATCTCACATTAGAGCAATTTCATAGTTTTTTTATGTGTTTTATTATTTTATTTACTTACATTTTAAATGTTGTTCCCCTACCTGGCCCCCTCCACAAACCCCCTACTCCAGTTCCCTCGTCTTTGCCAATAAGAAGGTGCTCCCCCACCCACTTACTCTCACCTTGTCCCTTTTATCTGGGGGCATTAAGCTTTTACCAGACTAAGCACATTCCCTCCCACTGAGGTCATACAAGGCATTCCTCTGCAACATATGTAGTAGGGGTCAAGGACCAGCCCGAATATGCTTTTTGGTTGGTGGCTTTGTTCCCAGATGTTCTTACAGGTCCAGTTAGTTGATACTGTTGTTCATCCTATGGGATTGCAATCCCTTTCAGCTCAGTCAGTTCTTCCCCCAACTCTTCTATAGAGGTCTGCAGGCTTACTCCAATGGTCAGCTTTAAGTATTTGCATCTGTCTCAGTCAGGTGCTGGCAGAGCCTCTCAGAGGACAGCCATTCTGAGATCCTGTCTGCAAGCATATCTTGGCATCAGCAATAGTGTAAGGGTTTTGTGTCTGCATATCGGATGTATCCCAAGTTGGAGTGATCTCTAGATAGCCCTTCCTTCAGTTTCTGCTCCATTATTTTTGTCCTTGGATTTCCTTTAGACAAGAACAATTCTGGATTAAAAATTTTGAGAGGGGTGGGTGGCCCCATCCCTCAACTAGGGGCCATTTCTCTCCACTGGAGATTGTCTCTTCAGGTTCTATTTACCCTTTGTTAGGCATTTTGGCGAATGTCATCCCCATTGGGTCCTGAGACTTTCTAGTGGTTCTACCAATTCTCCACCCCACTCTGCTGCATATTTCTATTCATTATCTTGGCTCTCTGGGCTTCAATTCTGTATCCCCTCATACCTGATCCTGTCCCCTTTTCTTCCCCTCCCTGTCTTCATTCCCACTTAGGTCTCTTCTTCTATCTGCCTCCCAAGAATATTTTGTGTCCCCTTCTAGGCGAGATTAAAACATGCACACTTGGGCCTTCCTTCCTGTTAAGCTTAATATGGTCTGAGTGTTGTATCATGAGTATTCCAAATTTATTTTACCACTATCCATTTATATTTTTTTGTAGTTTTGTTGACTGCAGAATTCTATCAGATCTTCAAAGAAGATATAATATCAGTATTCCTCAAATAGTTACTCAAAATAGAAACAGAAGTGTTGAGAACTGCTCTACCCCATCTTTGGGGTCCAAAAATGTCTTTGACCATTCTGTCAATGTTGGGACCCACACTGCCAGAAACCTTGGGAGCTAAATTGTTAGAGCCTGCACTGCCCCAAGCTGCTCAGTTCTGCTGGTCGGGGTTCAGCAAAAGAGATAGTGAGGACGGATGAGGAATAGAGACCAGACAGAGTGTGATTCAATTAATCCCATTTATTCTTCAGTCTCTCTTCTTCTCTCCAAGTCCCAAGTCTTGAGTTCCTAGTCCCTAGTGCCTCCAAGTTCCAAGTTCCTTCTTCCAAGTGCTAAGTGACTAATGTCTAATAATTCTTCTAAGTTCTCTAGTCCAAGTGTCTTCTTCCTCAATGTCTAATTCCTACTCCAAGTTGTACTCTAAGTTGTACTCTCTAACCTAATTCCTAGTTCCAAGTTGTACTCCCAATGTCTAATAACTAACTCTAAGTTGTACTTCTAAGTGTCTAATAATCTGTTCCAAGTTGTACTCTAAGTTGTACTCTCAGTGTCTGATTCTCTGTTACTCCAAATTGTTCTGAACTCTCCTGTCTGCCTCTTGCCTTTTATATGTCTCACATCTAAGCCACGCCTCTAAGTCATGCCTTTAATCATGCCCTTAGGTCTTGTCTCTAAATCTGATCTCTAAGTCACGCCCTTAAGTCACACACCTTTAAGTCTCACACACCCAAGGGAAAATCCTGGGTATCTAAAGCAAGATGTTATCAGAGTGTGCTCAGCTGTTGCAGGCTGATGCAATCAAGTCTCTTTTCAGGGTATATGGCTCAAGGTGGCTGCAAGGATGATAGCTGCCTTCTGTTGGCTCCCCACAGAGAAGGAACACTTCCTACTTCTCTCTATGAAGCCATAGTTACTCCAATACAAAAAACACACAATGACCAAAAAAAAAAAAACAAAAACCTTCAGAACAATTTTGCTTATGAATATCGATGTAAAAATACTCTATATAATTCTCACAAATTAAATCCAAGAGTACATCAAAATGGTCATTCACCAAGATCAATTAGGCTTCATCCCAAGGATGCAAGCATGGTTCAATATATGAAAATCCATCAATGTAATACACTATAGAAACAAATTCAAAGAAAAAAATCACATGATCATCGCCTTAGATGCTTAAATAGCCTTTGACAAAATACAACACCCCTTCATGTTAAAAGGATTGGAGAAATCAGGAATTCAAGGCCTATACCTAAAGAGAATAAAAGCAATATGCAGCAAACCAACAACTAACATCAAATTAAATGGAGAGAAACTTTTTAAGTTGCAATCCCACTAAAATCAGGGACAAGAAAAGGCTGCCCAGTCTCTCCCTATCTATTCAATATTGCACTTGAAGTTCTAGCTAGAACAATTAGACAACTAAAGGAGGTCAAGGGGATATATTTGAAAAGGAAGAAGTCAAAGTATCACTATTTGCATATGATATGCTAATATGCAGTGATGCCAATAATTCTACTGGGAAACTGCAGTTTATACACAACTTTAGCAAAGTGGCTGGATATAAAATTAACTCAAACAAATCAGTATCCTTCTCTGTACAAAAGATAAATGGGCTGAGAGAGAAATTTGGGAAACAACAGTCTTCACAATAGTTACAAATAATATAATATATCTTGGTGTCACTCTAACCAAGCAAGTGAAAGATCTGTATGAAAAGAACTTCAAAACCCTGGAGAAAAAAAATCCAAGAAGATATCAGAAGATGGGAAGCTCTCCCATGCTCATGGATCAGAAGGAATAACATAGTAAACATGGCCATCTTACCAAAACCAATCAATAGATTCAATGCAATCCCCATCAAAATTTCAAGTAATTCTTCACAGAGATAGAAAGAGCAAGTCTCAACTTCATATGAAAAAACAAAAAACCCTGGATAACAAAACAATTCTCAACAAAAAAGAACTTCTAGGGGAATCATCATCACTGACCTCAAGTTGTACTACAGAGTAATAGTGATTAAAGCCTCATGGCATTGGTACAGAGACAGACAGGTGGATAGAAATGAAGACCCAGAAATAAACCCACACATTTATGGACACTTGATCTTTGACAATGAAGCCAAAATCACACAGTAGGAAAAAGAAAGCATCAACAACAAATGGTGCTGATCTAACTGGTGTTCTGTATGTAGAAGAATACAAATTGATCCACATTTTTGTCCTTGTACAAAGCTCAGGTCTAGGCTTATCAAGGACCTCCACATAAAAGCAGATACACTGAATCCAATAAAAAATAAAGTGGAAAATAGCCTTGAACACATTAGCACAGGGAGAAATTTCCTGGACAGAACACCAGTGACTCAGGCTCTAAAATAAACAATTAACAAATGGGACCTTATGAAACTAAAAAGATTCTGCAATGCAAAGAAAACTGTCAATAGCACTAATGACAACCTACATATTGGGACAAAGATCTTTACAAACCCTAGAGTCGATAAAAGGCTAATATGCAAAATATACAAAGAACTCAAGAAGTTGGACTCCAGAAAATCAAATAACCCAATTAAAAATGGGCTATATAGCTAAACAGAAAATTTTCTACTATGGGATCTCAAATGGTCAAGAAGCACCCAAAGAAGTGTTCAACATCCATAGTCATTAGGTAAATGCAATTCAAAATTACCCCAAATTTTCACTTTACATCAATCAGAATGGCTAAGATCAAAAAGGCATGAAAATGACTTTGGGCTGGGACAGGGAAGCAGGCTCAGATATTTTGGTCATCCTGATAAGCCCTTAGAGACAGTGATCACAGGAGTGATCATGGGACTTTGTTTACTGCCTTGTTAGTTCTTTGATTATTTGTGCTTCTTGACTTGCTTGTTTCTTTACTATTTACATCTATTGTATTGCTTGTTCCTCAAGCTAGATCTGATGTTAATACTTGTACTTAATTAAAATGGTATAAAAGCAGATTGTGAAAAACTTATTAACAATGAAAAAGAAAAACTCAGGTGACAGCAGATGCTGGCAAGGATGTGGAGAAAGACGAGCCCTCTTCCATTGCTGGTGGAGTTGAAAACTAGTACAACTATTCTGGAAATCATAGTTTTTCTAAAATCTTTTGTTTGTCAGATCATATTATGCCTTTACCCTCTAAAGAAACACATGACTATATTGAGGGGTGACCTGAAAAACTAGAAGAATGTTAAATTCTATTTCAACAAATAAAGTAACAGATACACATTCAGTAATGAAAATTCAGATACATTTGAGGGAACATTATTTAGCCACTCAAACATTAATAATTGGGTGGGCCAAATGGTCCAATAGATAAAGACACTTGCTATCAAGCCTGATGCTTGAGTTCCATTTCTGGGACCCACATGTGTAAAGAGAGAATTGATTCCCTCAAATTGTCATTTGGCATATATATCCTAAGTCAAAGCACTCTGTCCCCCAAAAGAAATAACAAGAAAATAAACAAATGAAACAAATTAATATCACAATGTTTTAATAAACTCCTCTTTGCTCTCCTATTTTATTCTCCTCCTGTTTGGGGCTGCATGCTCTCTAATTGATTCTTCGTGTCAATCAATGCATATCAATTTGATAGTATTTTTTAATCTACTTTGGGACTAGAAAGATGGCCTAATCTTTCCTACTGCACTTAATTTAAATGTCTTTTATAATCAGTAGCTGAAGTCTTTAAAATATGTTAAGCCACGCATAAAAGTATATGCTATCTTCATCTGACTTCATATTTGGGTCATATGAACAAGTACTATAGTGAGTGTTTGTGAAAATTTTCTATCAGAAATCACACAGAGCAATTGTAATGCTTTGCACTGCAGGAAGAACTTCTGTTTTGACTAGGTGTGGATAAGGAATGCATTTTATATGTTTGATGTTGGGAAGAACTTTCACCAACTGGTTTTTGGCTACACTCACTTCTCTTTTTCTCCCTATGTCCCCCTGCCACGCACCACAGGCCACATTCATGCCAAGAGTACTGCAAAATCCTCAGTGCAAAGACTGTAAGCCAAAAGATTTCTGAAACCCATGCCTAGACTCAAAACCTAATGGCAAATTTGCCATTCATACAAGAAATAGGTGCCGTGTAAATTTTTCCTTGTGAACTTAAGTTAAATATATCCACAATTCAACATACCCTTTGCTAAACCTAAACATTCCTCAGGCAACACTGTCAACATGGAAACATTTAAAAAGGAAGAATCACAGAATATTGGTGCACACAAGTGTATAAACATTTTGCATTTTACCTTGGCTAATATCTTTCTTTGCTTAGTTAAATATACATTAACTTGACCAATATAGCTATAATAAGCTGTTATTTCTGCAATTACTGTTTGTTTTCATTTGTCTATTCTTTTTGTAATTGTTCCTTTACAACTTTGTTTGTGTGTGTGTTTGATTTGTATTTCATATGTACTGATTTTATTTATTTATTTTAAAAATATTTTAGACTTGTGTTTAATACTGTAATAGTTTTAAATGTTAGCTAATAGAGTCCACATTAAATTATTAGTAGTTTAATTAAGTATTCCATAAAAACCATCTTTTCTGTTCAGAATACTCTTATGCTTATGGTCATTACAAAGAGTTTCTTTATCAATGCCATTTTGCATCTTGTAAAATAATTCTCTTTAAAGCCATGTAGGACAAAATGTGAGTAAAAAATGTGAAGTATGAGAAACAGAGCTTAGTTTTACAGTTACCTATAGGATTACCATTATTTGCATTCTTATTCAACATAAGTTTGTGAATTAATGGTGCTCCTTTTATTTCAGCCACAAGGACTCTCTTGTTATACTGCTCAATTAACATCAAACTTAGCTTTAAATGTATTAATCTCTCTTTTGTTTCAAAGAAATATTTTGTCAGATCCAGAATTGTCAGCAGGCAATTAATCATCCCTGACGATACACCCTCCCTCTACATTCTGACATATGTGGTGCCTCAGAGAAATCAGAGGGCACTGAAGAACTACTTTAGTTTTCCTGATAATAGAAATGTTCTGTATTCTTCAAAATTTTTCATTGAGTTTTTCTTTGAATTTTTCTAAAGTTTTTATATGAGATTAGATTCATTGATCTATTTTAGTCAGTTAGATTTTTCACGAGACTGTATTTGTGCAGTGTCCATGTGTATGTGGATATGTATGAATCTGTTAGAGGCCTGAAATTCACATGTGCTGTCTTCTTGTGTCACTGTCTACTTTATCCCTTTCCATTGAGAGCTCTTACTGAATTTGGAGATCACCAGTTAACCTGGGTGGCTGGCCTGCAAGTCTCAAACATCCTCTCAGCCTTTACTCTCTATTGCTTGGATTGCAAGTGTGAGCTACCTGGCTTTTGATGTGGTTTTGTGGGGTCTGGACACTGGTCCTCAAGATGTGTCTGGCATTTGAATGATATTCTGTCATAAACACTGGGAACTTTGGGACAGTATTACTTCAAGTAAATCTGATATTTTTTCTAGGTCTTTTTGTAAGTAGATGGTGGGTCAGGTTGAGTGGTGGATGCTGCATTTTAGGATGTATTCATTTACATTTATTGTTGTCTTTCTCTCTCACCATTTTTATTTTGCGGATTCTATCTTCTGCTT
Organism: Arvicanthis niloticus; assembly: GCF_011762505.2. Lineage (NCBI taxonomy): Eukaryota > Metazoa > Chordata > Mammalia > Rodentia > Muridae > Arvicanthis > Arvicanthis niloticus. The sequence goes on along the minus strand of NC_047674.1, from coordinate 4,963,632 downwards.
TCTCAGATTTGTGGTTGTATTTCCCTGGAAAATACTTTGATCTTATACTTAATTTTGAGTGGTTTTGTGTTGTTACTGACATATTGTTTGTACAAGATTCTTTATTTTGTTTAAGGACTGTTTTAGTTAACTAACAATAGTTTTTTAAAATTAATTTAAGTTTTTATCTTGTAGTTCATTATCTGAATATCTTCAAAAGCACATATGTTTATTTTTATCAGCTCCTGGGCCTTTGGTTTGTTTGAATACATCAGAAAGTTTGGAATATTATAATATAGCAGTTCTAGAAATCTGAACATCTCCTTTCCACAGGGTTGTTTTTCACCTGTTATAATTATTTTTCTCTGATGATTTAAGTGAACAGGTATTCTCTGTAAGAAAGTGACTAAAGACAAATTGGTTTAGATACCTAGAAAGGGAGATGGTAGAAAGAGAAAAACAATGAGTGATAAAAGAGAGAGAAATAGGAGAAACTAGGGCACAAGTGGAAGCCTAGGGAGAAGCCCTGGAGAATGCCATATCTTCATTATGTAACTGGAGTGTGGCATTCTGCCTTGTCTTTAGTTCCCATCCCCCTCAGTGTGATGTGTGGTGGGGACTGGTGAAGTGGCCTGTCTGTGCTCACCCAGGTCCACTCACTCCGCGTATGCACTTTCCTCATAGTTCTGTAAAATACACAGCTAATTTGATGTTAATTTGCATTACAATCATTGAAATACACTTAAAAATTTCCATGGAAACAGTTTATTAACTAAGCTAAAACATTTTTAAATTAATGTAATAAAAGTTTCTCAGCTCATTTTATTTGCTGATATGGTAGCCTGGGCAATATAGTAACAAGATGCTCTTATCCAGTATTTAATAGTGTTTATCTACCATGCATACTGATTGATTTTTATGACAGCAAAAGTCTGTCGCTGATAGTATTTTATTTGAAAACATGATGAATTAAGTATGATTAATGTATATTATAATATGCATTTAATCAAATTGCTACATGTTTCATATTTCTTGTCAGAAGTTGATATTTTAATGCTGTACCTATTCAGATATAACTAAAAATACATGTGTGGACAATAAACACTGAATGTCTTTATTAACAATGAGGAAGGCCTGAACTTTATTGTCATTTCTTAGATGTGATTGACACAGCATAAAATAAGATAATTAAAAAGCTTTATTTATGTATTTTTAAAATAAGAGTTTTATTCCTGAAGTGATGTGTATTATTACTTTGCATTACTGTCAATGTATCTGAATTATGATGAAAGCATTTTAAGATTTTAGAACATGGTTTGTAAATCATTTTATGCTTACTAAACCATATCTACTATGTTAGATGTATAAATGATTTACAGAAATGTTTGTTCATCAATGACAATTAAAGGGCATAAGAGCTTATACTAAAAATACTACCATCATCTAGATTCCAAACTATGTTCATCCTTTAATAAGTGTAGTGATTTGAATTAGAGTAGTCCCCATAGGCTTATATCTTTGAATCCTTGATCCCTAGTCAGTGACACTGCTTGGAAAGGATTGGGATATGTAGCCATGTTAGAGGAGGTATGTCATCAGGCATAGGCTTTGCCATTTGAAAAGCCCTACTGTTCCAGGACCATGCCTATCTGTTTCCCATCCTGATCTTCATGAACTAACCCCCTTAAACTAAGTCTTCTTTTGTAAGAATTGACTTGATATTTAATTTATCATAAGTACTTTAGAAAAGATTTCCTCTGTACCTGTTTTGTGAAATCTGTGTTTAATATAATACCACAAAATTTCAATTATTTTCAAATTGCATAAAAATTAAAATGTATGATTTCTGAAAATTTTATTATAATGATAGAGTGATAAACATGGAATTCTTTTACCATATTTATAGTTATTAAATAATTTTATGTTATCTATATAATTATGAGTTGATTTTTTAAAAATATATATATAATAAAGGAAATGGGGATTATTCCTAGATACATTTGAGATACAGTTTTCTAAACTTGTGCTTTAAAAGCCAATTATAATGTCTCACTAAAGAAAGAACAATTGGAAATAACTAAAAATACACAAGCATAACAAGCACAATGTCACAGCCTGTGATACCCACACATAAGAGGCTAAAGTAAAAGGATCAGAGCCTGAGCTCAATTTTTTACCTCTCTTAATATAATATGCCAGTTATACTAAATATAGTGTAATAATATTTTTAGTGAAATCATATTCAGATATTAGTAGAACATAAGCAGATTAAACACTAAGTGTCTCCAAATACAAGGAATATGATAAAATAATAATGACACCCATCTTCATATAGACTACTGAATGAATGAAAAGTTTAGATTCCAGACATCTTGGAGTTTAGAAGTGCTCCTATAGGGATGAAAAATTACTGTTGAAAAGTGTAAAGTAGAAGTGGTGTGCAACAGAGTAATTGTGGGATCCAGCCCCAGACTCTACCTGCCTCTGAGTAGTCCTTTGTCTTATTTGTTCCACCACTTCATTTTAATTTGTACTACACTGGCAGACTTTAATCAACTGTACAAAAGACTTTGAATATTACAGCTTTGTATCTTATTTTAATCTTGAATTTCATTCATTTAAAACATGTTAATATCTCCAGAAGGTTTACCTTTGGGGTTACAAATAGTTAATATTCTCTGACAAACTTTCATCTATACATGTGTAAATACATCTGGTAGAAATATTACGAATCAGTAGTGGTAAAGCCTCTTGCTAGTCATCGGCTCTACTTCTCCCTATTTGGGGTAATCAAAGAGAAGTCTACATGTTGTCTTTAACAATAGGACGTTACCATCATTTTTTTGGGAGAGCAATTAGTAGCCTTGGAAATATCTCTGCAATGATGCTTGGAACTCCTTAAGACAATAACTCTACTATATGTAACACATTTCTAACACTTGGTGGCACTAAATGTGTAGTTGGGACATGGTCTCCTTCATTGTTTGGTGATGGCATTTAAAGTTTTTCCATATATGTATATATTATATCAAAATTATAGAGAATAACTTTTCTATATGACCTTTCAGATAACCTTTAGTGTGAATTGTCCCCCCCCCCCCCATATTCCCTCACTTTGTCAGGCTTCCATTTAGTCCTCCCTCTTCAGTCTCCCACCTGTCCCTTCATAACTATATATTCTATTTCCCATTTTTTGAAGAGCCCTAATCTTCCCAATATCTGTGGTTATATGGAATGTAGCATGTATATTCAAGACTTCAAAACTAACATTCATATAGAAGAGAAAACACATATGTCTGTCTCTTTGTATCTTTTTTTTTTTTTTTTTTTTTTTTTTTTTTTTTTTTTTTTTTTTTGTTTTTTTTTTGTTTTTCGAGACAGGGTTTCTCGGTGTAGCACTGGCTGTCCTGGAACTCACTCTGTAGAACAGGCTGGCCTTGAACTCAGAAATCCCCCTGCCTCTGCCTCCCAAGTGCTGGGATTAAAGGTGTATATGATATCTTTCTAGTTTCACCAACTCACATGTGAATCTCATTATACTTACTTGATGATGTAACAAACATTTCATAAAAAATTAATACATCATTTATACGTTTATTTACTTATAGTGTTTTAATAAGGGTGAGAAGATATAGGCCAGTAATAAAGTATTACTTTGCATGCAGGTGGTCCTGGCCTTGACCCTAGCACAAATATATGAATTAATTAATGAATTAATGCTGTTGCTACAAACTACACTTAATATAACACTTTCATCAATTCCACTTTCATCAATTTTTCTCAGAACTGCATTGTATTATTTAGTGTTTATAAATACAATTTGATTGTGCATAGATACCATATTTTCATTATGCATTTGTCAGTTGATGAGCCTTTAACTTGATTTAATTTCATTAAAGTTATTGGTAAAGTAGGAATAAACACGGATGTTCAAATATCCCCACGTTAGAATATAAAGTCCCTTTGGTATATACTTAGGAGTAATGTCCCTCAGTCATATTGGAATTGTACTTTTAGTTCTCTAAAAGTCATCCACAGTGATTTCTACAATGGACATAGTAGTTACCCTCAATCAACAATGAATTAGGATTCTTTATTCCAAAGTAGTATTTGCTATCGTTTATTTGCTGTCGTTTATTTGCTGCAGTTTGCTTTGATGCTGATAACCACTGATGACTCAGACGAGATGGGCTCTCCATGTTGTTTTAGTTTACATTTCCTGAAGGCTAATGCTGAGCACTTGGAAATACATTTATTGGCTATTTGCATTTTGTCTTGTGAGAGTTTTATGGTCAATTCATTAGCTTGTTTTCTGATTGTACTGATTTTTCATTTCTGGGAAATTGTAGGCTTTATTTATTTATTTATTTATTTATTTGTACAGTCTCATATTAACTCTTTCTTAGAGGTATAGTTGATAACTATTACTTTTTGTTCTTAGTTGATTTATTTGCTGAGGGATTACATCCTATCAAGAAAGCCCTGCTATATATTTTCATTTAAAGTATTTTCACTACTGTGTTTTTTTTCTTTCAGTTTTAGAGTTTCTGTTTTACCTTAACTCTATTTGCAGTTGATTTGTTTTAACATGAAAGATAGGGAAATATATTCATTTTTACATGTGGATACCCAGTTTTTCTAGTACTATTCCTTAAAGAGGGTGTTTTTCTCCGAGGAACATATTTTGAATCTCTGTCAGACATACAAGTTTACATCTAGATATCTTTTTCTGTTTTATGGATCCACATGTCAGGTTTAGTCCACTAGCAGTCTGTTTTTATCACTGTGCCACTCGAGTGTAATGTAACATTACATAGATATTATTTGATTTTGAACAGGTATCACTTAGTTGCCCACACTTCCCTTGAATGTATAATCTTCCAGCATCAGCTGCCTAAAGAATATGGATTACAGACATAGGCTACAGTCTTGCTGCATTGTAAACTTGTCACATAATTTTTCGGGAGGATTCAAGTTAATGTAATGTCATTTTGAATTAATAAATACTTGATGATATACTTACTGTTCATTATTTACTATGTACTATTTTAAAATGTAACTAAAAACCTGTGAAGGATACTTTATCATAGACCTAATAGTTTTACTGTTCCATATTTGAGATCAGAAAGGTTACACAGGAATGATTGTCACAGCTGTTAATAATGAACACTATTATTTTTGCTGTCATTAATGTTGCTTTCCTTTTCTTTTTTTTTCTCTTTGCAGAAACTTTGTGCTTAAGGGAAAAGAAGCACAAAGGAGAATAAAGATTACAGGAGGCTGAGAATCTTAATGACTGCTGAGAGTGCAAGAATCAGCCTTTCCAGGTAAGAAATCCCCAATTGTTCTACAAGATTAAGTGATGAGCACTAAACATATATCTATTTGTTTAACATTAAATGGATTCCACAGAATAACTAAAAGTATATACCAATACTCTTGAAGAATAAGAGGTTAAGAATTTAAAGGGGAGTAAGAGTGAAATATATGAAAGATATTGGAGAGAGGAAAAAACCTGGTAAGAATACTGTTAGAAAAACTCATATATAAAATTCTCAAAAAGTTGTTGTTTTTCTAAGATCATATAAATGGGATATTTTTTTTAACATTAGCAGACCTTGTTACATTTAAAATATATCTCACCACTCTCAAATAATTATTAAGTCTCCCAGCTCCAAGAAAAATTACAATGATCCCTGAAATGAATTTAAAGTTTGAGGAAAGATTGAAAATATTTTCAAGTGTTAAATTGAAAATCAACTTCCACAGTATCCTAACGGGAAAATAATCTCATCAAATTTATTAGCACACATTACTGACAAGAAATTTTGCTTTACCCAATGAGATGTAAAGCTGTAAACTTGATATTTCAAACTTAATACTCTGTTTTCATATGCATACATCTACTGACAGTGAAGCAGCAGAATTTGTGATATAAGTAAGCAATGAGCACTATAATGATAGTTTTAAATGTCAAAATGTAAATTACTAAGCCCAAATTTGCAGAGGATTTCACTAAGCATTTGTTAATCATTGAAGCAAGATAAAACAAACCAAAATACAAATCTGACAGTAAATAGAAAGTGCACACAATATCACTGAAGACTTTGAGAGGAAGAAGCAGATAATCTTGCTATTAAATGTTCTTTCTATTCCGAGATTTTATAGCTGTTAGATTTCCAAGAAAATTTCTTAGTGCTGGAATATTTGTTCTTAAGTTTCAATGGAATGTAATAGTTTTTGGCTTTTTTCCCCTCTAAATTTTAAAGAATGTCCTTTTAAAAACCCATAGGGCATTTTATTTTTTATTGGATATTTTATTTATTTACAATACAGATACCATCCCCTTTCCCCATTTCTCCTCCCTAGAACCTCCTATCTCATACCTCCTCCTTTTTTATGCTTTTATACCATTTTGATTACATGCATGTATTAAGGTCAGTTCTAGGTTGAGGGGCTAACAATACAATAGATGCAAATAGTCAAAGAACAAGTAATACAATAAACACAAATAGTCAAAGAAAAAGCAAGGCTTTAAACCCAATTACACTTCCATGATAACTGTTTCTAAGGGTTTATCAGGATGACCAAAGTATCTGAGCCTACTTCCCTGTCCTAGCGCAAGGTCATTTTCATACCTGAAGCCTACTTCATACATAGGGCATTTTAGAGAAACAAATCATAACACATTGTGTCCACACCGAAAGTTCTCATGTGTGTACAGCATATGTAGACATTTATATTGTGAAGCTCAAGTATGCATAACAGCCATGTCTTTTGTAAAATACAAGATCACAGCTCTAGTCAATACAGGCAATTTTAGTTATGAAGAAACCTCTATGCTTATGTAGGATCTTGAAAAGGACAAGACTGAGTACCCTGTTCTTTTACTTATTCATTTGTGTTTGTTCTCAAATAATTTACTGCAGAAAAAAATCAGCAGTAAATTATTAAAATATATCTTAAAACAATTATATTTTGTTCAGCTTGACTTGTAGCCTACAGGAATAGAGAATATGTTCATGTAATTGTTGGTACATACTTTAATTCAACATTAAACTATTACTTACAAACACCATTATGTAAACTTCTCTGGAAAATACATAAAATTGTACAGCAGTAGATATTAACTGGCTTTGGGGTATCAAATTGCAGTAAGACTAGACACATCTTCTATTGAGGCTAAAAAGGGCAACCCAGTAGAGAGATAGAGTCCTAAATGCAGGCAACAAAGTTAGACACAGTTCTGCTCTAGTTGGTAGGAGCCCAACATGAATACCCAGCTAGACAACTATTATATATGTGCAGACAGCCTTGGTCTGTCCCATCCATGCTGCCTGGTTGGCTGTTCAGTCTCTGTGAGCCCATTTGGCCAACAGATTAGTTGATGTTAGTTTTGTGGGTGATTATTGTGGTGTCCTTGACCCTTCTGGCTCCTATAATTCTTCCTCCCCATCTTTCACAAGATTGCTCAAGCTCTGCCTAATGTTTGACTTGGGTCTCTGCATCTGTTTCTATCAATATCTTCGTGAAACCTTTCTGATGACATCTATGCTAGGCTACTATCTGCAAGTATAGCAGAATGTCATTAAAACTAATGGGTGGGATCCCTTTCAGAATGAGCCTCAAGCTGGACCAGTCAATGTTTGGCCATTGCCTTAATTTCTGTTCTATCTTTACTTCTGCAAGTCTCATATGTAGGACAAATTGTTAGTCAAAGGTTTTGTGGCTGGGTTGGTGTCCCAATCCCTCCATTGGAAGTGTTGCCTCGTTTCAGGAGATGAATGGATCAGGCTCTATAATTACCATTGCTAGGAGTCTTAGCTAGAGTCTCCCTCATAGATTCCTGAATATTTCTGTTGCTGTAGGTTTCTAGCTAGTCCCAGAGATATCTTCCATTCTAGTTGTCTTTTCTAGTACTTTCTGTCTCTATGCACCCTGACCTGAATCCTCCTGTTTCCATCTCTACTTCCACCATATCTAATCCCCACCACCACCTAAATGTCTGTTTTATTTTCTCTTCTCAGTGAAATTCACACTTTTTTGAAGAGAAGGGGATAAAGGGAGATGGGGAGATTGGGAGGAGAGAAGGGAGGAGGAAAATACAGTTGTAATATAAAGATAATTAATTAAAAACATACACAATGATAATGATTTTCATAATTCATTATAACATTTATATTTCACATAAACATTTGCTGGGAAGACTAACTACATAGCTCTTTCTTTTCAGCTAGCATTCATAATTTATAGTTACAATTTTTATACATTTATAATTACATTTTTTGAGAAAACTAACTATATAATTATCCAATTTTAACTGGTTGACTACATTTTGTGCTATTCTTATTGGTCTGAAATAAATTATTGAGATGGATTCTAATAATACTAGTTGTATAATTCATGAATAGTAGTTGAACACTTTGTATTCTCAGTTTCTTCATCTATAAAATGGAATTATTCATGGTGCTTTTATTAATTATCATGTTCCTTCATCATGTAAATTAGTTACTTCCTTTGTCATTTGATAAGTAAGAAAGTCAATTAACTAATAGAGAAAATGACATTTAATTATTTTTCTAGTAATGACCTGGAGCGATATAATTAAGGAAGCATGTCTAAATCTCAGTGAGTGTACATGATTCTGTCCATGTTTGCTTGTTGTTACATAAACAAAAACTAGGAGATTAAGTTGCATATTTTATCTTCGAATTTGAAACTTTTATTAAGAGTGAAAAATATCAAGTTATTTAAAATATTCTTTGTTGGTAAAAAAGACAATTTCTTATTACTTTACATTTGCCTTAGGAAAACTTATCTTAGATCTTTTCATAAAAATGATATTTAGAGCATTGAAAAGAAAACTAACAATACCACTTTGGTTTGGTTGCTGGGCAACTGTTGCTGATCTTCGTTTGCTGGTTGCAATCTACTCTTTCCTATCTGATGATTTGACTGTTGTCTTACTAGGAGAAATTGCTTTTACAGTTACCAATAGATTTCTGAAGAGGGAGAGAAAAATTGCAGCCACATTGTTGTTTTCTTTTAATTGATCAACAACATGGTATATCACCTTATTCCGAAGCACATCAATTCAATGATACAATGATACAATGAACAAGATAAGCAACTGTAGTGGTGGCCTTATGCAGAAAATGTCCAATTAATTTTTGATTAGTTGATATCAGCTATAAATCCATTTTTCTTTCTGAACACTTTTTTTTTAAAAAATATATAGTTTTGTCAGTACTTTGAAGGGGTAGCTATTGCAGGAAGGCTGTAAACCAAATGTGACTCATCAGCTTCCATGCTGGATGAGTTGGAGTCACACAGGCTGCATACTAAATATGTATGTCAGGCTCCTTAAAGCTGGCAGGTCCAGGCAAGAGGATAGAGATGTCCTGGTCCTCCTGGGTCTCTCCAGAGCTGAGCAGGATGGTGAGTGTCAGTGGTCTATGAGTTTTATGGAAGTAGGAACTCAACTTTAGTGTAACAACCTCTTGTTTATATAAACTTGGAGCATAGGGAGGAGGAGTTTTGGTGGGCTGAGGTGACATAAAGGACTGGGAAGGGTAACAGAGAGAATGGGGTGGCTGACAGGGCCAATTGCAAAGCTTTACATCAGCAATAGCTGAGCAGAGGCAGGGTCAAACAGGCCCTGTTGAGTCACTCCAGTATAGAAGTGATTAAGACAGGTCTCAAACTGGAGCCCGGCTGGGGTTTGTCCTCAAAGCCAAAATGGGAACCAAAATGAGTCCCAACAGCACGCACATACCAGAGGAGAATGGCATGCACTGCACCAAAATGGGACCAGCTACCCTCTGTGGCTTGAGGAAGAGTGTTAAGTAGAACGCATGAACAGAATGAGCTGTGTGGGGATGAAAGAGCACCTGATGCATCCATATAGGGACCCCATAGCCATAGCAGGAGGTGCATGTGGGTTGGCATTCGGCTGGGCGGCCATGCCCCTGCCTTCCACGCCCCTCTGGCATGAATGGGGAGGAGACAAGGGGCCCAACACTAATAGTTGTCTGTCATGTTGCATACTATTTAGGTTCCTTTACAGATTTAAAAAGCAAATGGAACCACTATTGACTCTCCAATATTGTTGTGAGGCAAACTTGCAGAAATGATAATCTCGGCATGACTTAGTCTGTTCTGTGCCTTTAGGCATTCTCTTATCAACTTCTGAGATTTTATTTTTTTAGCCTGCAAACAGAATACTTATTAAATTAATGAAGAAGTTTCTACTCAATATAAGCTTGAGAAATAGAGTAAGTTCTAGGAGTATAGTCTTAAATTTCACATTCATGGAATTTTAATCTATTTTCCCCAGCAAGGCTTGGGAGAAGAACCCTCATACAGACTCATACTGGTTTAAAATTGTTTATCAAGCATACAGTTGCAATTAACACAGCCAGTAAGATTGGCTATTAAAGCTAACAATTAATTTTCTCTGCCTGCAATGAGTATCTGAGAGAGGCAATAGTGATGGAAACATTAATGACCTTCAAAGTTGGTTCTCCTCTGACAGTTGTATTTAGAATGTCCCAAATATCAGGTTATTCTAAGAATTTAACACCAAACAGCAAAACCACATTAAAGATGAAAGTGAGCTAATTCTGGAGTATAGAAAGCGGTTTTATTTATTTTAATATTTTGGTTACAGTCACACAATGTTAGTAAAATAGAATTCCAAACAAATTATCAGATTTATGCTTTGTGTTTATTAGTGTGTGTGTGCACATGCATGTGTGTGTTGTCTCTATTTATATAGATTTATTGGTTCATATTCAAGTATATTTTACTTTGAAAAAATATACAATGATATCTATCTATCGATCATGAATAATCTATGTTTTTTTTTAAAAAAAAAAACTTCCCAAGTAAGTTATTGGAAAAATTGGATGATACAAATTCAAAATGGATTAATAGATGTAATGGACGTTTTGACTGCTAGTAAATATATTAAAATAATATGTAAGAGATAAAGAAATGGAAATGTCATCTCTGACAGTCAGAAATGGTCTGTTCTACTAGCCAGGTGTGGGTGTTGCTGTCAACTAACATAGTACTGACTCTTTAAACTTAGAATTCTTTTCTAGAACATTAGTGTTTTCAAAATGCATCATCATGAGGCAGAGTCATTCTGAACATGATGAATCAATATAATAACTAAGACACCACACAGACATAGTAGCTTCACAAAAAAATATTTTCAGTCAACATAATATGTGTCTCTTTCTCTGACTGATATCTGGCAACTGTGTTTTTTTCATATGTCACCTTATTTTTAGTGTATTTAGAGTACTTTACACAATATTTTAAATTTATAGCTGTATCTCATTTCTTGGTGATGTACAAATCCATAGAAGAAATACTGTAGTTCATTTTAATATACTCCAAATTATGAAATAGCCTGTTATAATCTCTTACAATTGAGCCTAGTATGTATTTATCCTGAAAGGGAAACCTAGTTTACAAAAATATAAGGATATTCTAGCTGGGTTTTTGGCAAAAATCCATTGATATTATATAAATGCAAATATGCATTTTAACGAGACGCCTAGTCATATAGTTTTTAAACTACTCAAATAAAAATTCTAACAATAACTCTATGGAGTTATACATTTATTTGACTAAGAATATATGTGAACTTAGTAAATATATTATTAGACTAGTTCAATTTGCTTTTCAAGTAGTGTTTTAATTTTTTGAAAATTTTGTGCTAGATTAAGCATGATAGCAAACCTCAAGGAATCTTATTATTTTTTATTTATCTAATATCATACACATATATACATATAAACCAAGAGGGGAGAGAGAGAGAGAAGAGATACTAAAATATGTTCTTCCACTAGAGCTGACAGTGCCTACCAAAATAACCATCAATGAATAAATACCCCAGTGCCAGACACTAGAAAGCTAACTTTTCAATGGATAGTTTTCATGGTAGTTTAATTGAGCTTCAACACAATACAGACTATGGGTGCTGCCTTAGTCACCTCTCAGTGGTTGAAGCTAAACTGCTATTGCTAAAGTTGCCTCCTAATTGTAACACGTTACTCAGATTATTAGGCCTGGATCTAAATGCCAGCCTCCTTCATGTGTTCCAGCTTCCATAGCACAAGGGAACGTTATGAAAGTTTGCAAAAGAGAGAAGTAATAGTCTTCCAGCTGTGACACCTATAAACCATAACAATGAGTAACATGATAAAACATCTGTAAAGGTACAACAGGTGCCATTCATGGACTCCTCTTGGTGTCATGGACAGTTGTTTATTGAACTTAAGGCCCACTCACCAGAAGTAAAAACACTCTGGTACTAGAACTCTAACCAACGTACTTGGGGATACCAAATCATAAATCACTGTAGAGTATCTAGTACTGTCATTTTGCTAAACCACCACAATTACCCTAACTACATTCTAAGTCTTGTGGTTATACCCACAGACCACTTTAGATATGAGTCCTCATTGTATCTCTCTACAATAAATAGAGAGAATTTTAGAAATCACAAGAAGACACAAGGTAAAGATCAACAAATTATAGAGAACCGAGCTCTGGCACAATGGTTCAGAAAATACCTTGGAAGAAGAGACAGAAAGATTCTAAGAGTCAGACACCAGGAAGTCAGTGGTGAAATATGCTCTCATAGAAATTACTGCATAAACATAATCTGAATAAAGGCAGCATCAGACCTAATGTAAGAAGGCACAGGGGCTCACATTCATGAACAAGGAACTACAGGCAACTATATTGAGAGGATAAGACTTAGCATCTCACAAGGGTAATGCCTCCAATGGGTTGTCCATATAAAGTGGTAAAACCTGAAACACAAGAACAAAACAGATACAGCAGGTTGTAGTTATATATTTTAGAGTGTATACATGTTCTCATGCACATGGGGACATGGAAGGAGTTGGAAGGAGGAGACTTAGGAAAAGCTGGAGTAAGAAAAGGGAAAGGAATATGATGTAATTATATTTTAGGTAAAAACATAAAAATAGAAAAAAGTTAAACAATATTAGAAAGTGGTTTTATAGAAAATTATGTATCACTGATAATTTATTTATACATGGTAACAAAATAATTCAATGACCAATTTATTAAATAAACATTTATCTTATTCTCAATTATTAATTTGTGTTTGTAGTCTAGTATAGAAATAAATTATGGGAATATGACCAATTTTGTGCCTTTTGTAAATATGAATAATTTGTAATAGAGAATAATTTTGATTTCATATTTAATATTGTAATTTCCCATGGAATGGGAAAATTTTACTGTAAGTTACCCACAGTTTTTGCCTTAAAGCATAGTCTATGAATCTTGAGATACTTAAGCCATCTCATGGAACCTGACTTGTATTTAAGAGTTTTTAAACAATGGTTTTATATTCAACTAATATAACATTGTAGTTATGGACAATCTGTAGTGAATTCACATCGGTAAAAATATAAATTTCTAGTAGAAAAAAATGGTTCTTGCTTTTATTTAATATTAAGTATAATTTAAACATTAACATAATTCCCAGAAAGTCCAGCAGATATACCATGTACATGTGATAGGAGGACTTTTCTACATGTATAAAAAATAAATGGGAAAAAAAGCTCTTAGAAACAGAAATGGTGATGAGAGGCTGATGCATTTACTAGGATTATCATTTCCAACAAAGATGACAGGAACACTTATTGAATTACAGATATCTTGTTAGCAGTCTTTGCTGTGAATAATTCTAATAAAGAAAAATTAAAGTCTGTTCTTAGCAAGACAATCTATAGCAGGCTAGCTGTTGTTTCTAAGGAAGCCAGGACCTTGTAACTCATCACGGAGCAGAAACCACTAAAACAGAAAGATCAGAAGATGAAATATGAGAAGCTTCAAACAGACCAGCAGAATAAACTGTATTATTGATTTTCAAGCTCCTTCTATTATCATTTTGGTCAGTTTATATGGTATTCTGAAACTCTGTTTTTGCTAATACTATAAAAATTCACTTCAAGAGCATGATAGAAAGTCAGTAATACTTTAAGACTTTTATCACATTAGTAACTTTCTTATGATATTAGAGATTCAGTAACGGACAGAAAAGTCACTGATCCTATAGCTAAATCACTAATATAATGCAGCACTTACCACCATGACATGAAATATGCATTTCACTTTGATGTTTTAAAGCTTTCAATTTTTCTTTTAGTCCTTGGAGGGACTTTTCTTTTACAGTGTTTTTTTTTTTAAATCATAAACATGCAATAATGTATAAAACTTCACAAATAGTAAAAAGAGGAAGGGATTGATTTTTCTACAGAGAAGAAAACAGGTCATCTAAGATATATCCATGCCTCTGATCATGCAGCAGAGCTTTCATAGTGCCCTTAGCTTCATAAAGACAATAACAAAAATACACTTATACTTTTGTGAACACTGTGCTTAGCTGCATGCTATTTACTAATATGCAAAACGTTATATAACTCCATCTTTTCATTCATCAAATATCTATGCTGTTTACCTGATACAATTAAGCGTGCATATTAAAAACACCTGAAATTCGATGTTAAACAAAATGTATACATTGAGTATTTTAATCATGGTAGCTTTCTTGCAACAAGTTACAGTGGGAAAATGTCCAATAATGTGCAGCAATAAGGAACCAGAAACAGTAAGATTAGTGATAATATCAGGGAAGATTTCTCCAGCAAGATCACAGTTTGGGGATACAAGAAAAATAAGGACTAATCATTTAAGAAGTCCAAAGAAAAATTTAAATAAAATTTCCCAAATTATATTTTTACAAGAAAGATGTAATGCATAATGGAGTTTAAATATATATCTGTTGTTGGAGTATGCTTTACCCATTTGTGAATAATAGTGAATTTTTAGAAAGCATACAAGTAATGCATGCAGAATGTGTCTGAAAGAAAACATCAGCCAGATGTAAGACAATTGCACTATAGTCAGTTGCTGAAGCCTCCCAAAGCACAAGTTAAAATTGAAAGAAGAAAAGAGTGGAAAGTGGGTTGACGATGTGTTTTGGACACAGTCTGGGTCACCCTGTGCATACCAGTTAAACATCCCTCATTCCAGAAGAAGATTGAAGTTCACACTCTAGAGGAGAAAAAGCAAAACAGTAATCTCAGTGATGCCAATCCTGATTAAGGAATGAGCTGTACCATGCAGAATAGCACCGAAAGAAATATCCCCTCAGAGGACTGTGGGAAGATCTTGTGAAAAGGAGCAGATTCTTAAAGTGAGTGGCAATGAAATTGTTCTAGGCGGAGATAGACAAGCAACACAAGAACAGAGCAAGCCTATTCACCAATCATTTTACTGATCACATCACTGCAAAACCTCATGAAGTTTAACTCAGGTAGCAACTCAAAGAAAGTAACCCTCACCTCCTTTCTCCCTATCAGTCACCCAGCCTAAGCCCCTCTGGGGCACATGAAGTCTTATGACCTTCAACATAAGGTACAGATGCTCAGCGTCATCTTTCCACCCCACTTACCTAGATCCATACCTGTCATAGTCCTAGCTGAGGCTACCTCAATCCAAATAAAGAAATGCCTATCAAGGTGCAAGACAGATACAAAATATGAAGTAGAAAGGACCAGAAAAGAAACTCTCCATATTGCATAACAATTAAATACCAAATTTATAGAACAAAGAAAGTTTATTGAAAGGCGTAAGAGAGAAAGAATAAGTCATATGCAAATGCAGACCAATCAAAATAATGCTTGACTTCTCACTCAACTTATTAAAGCAAGGATATTGAAATATAATACTCTATAAGTTGTCAAAGACCACAGATGCCAGCCTAGAATATGATAACTTAGCACAACTAATAATTATAATTAAAGAAAAAACCATTTTATTTAAAAAAAAAAAGACTTAAAAAATTTATGCCTCCTATTTTGTCTTTATAGAGGAAGATCCTAAGAGGAATATTTTAGTCTTAATAGGAAAGTATACAAATACAGAAGGACATAAGGAATAAACAGACAATAACATATCAGTTAACAAACAAGTGTTTATGAAAAGGACACAAAAGCAAAATAACAGCAATTATTAAACACTGTTTTTTTTATTAACTCACAATATTAATAGTTGTAATTCCCTAATGAAAATAATAATAAAAAAGAATTGGATTTAAAAAAACAACCATACCTTTAGTGTCTCCCTCCCTTGTTTCTTCCCTTTTTTCAACATCCCTCCCCTTCTAAGTTGCTAAGAGTTCATGAATGAAAAATTCATGTCATAGATAACACATTATCCCACATCATAAATCCTCATTGTCTATATCTTAGGCTTTTATAATTTTCAGTCCCCTCTTTCATTTTTTTTCCTTAGCCTTTCGTATAGCAACTATGTGGCAGATGTAACTGTTGGGCTACTTCTTTATTCTTTGCATTTTGAATATCAAATATCTTTTATGGATGTAGATTAACCTGATACAAAATCTAGACAAATAAAATTAAAGGCCAATGCCAATGATGAATATAAATATAAAAATGTAAATATTCTCAATAAAATATTGGCAAACTAAATTCAAGAGCAAATTAAAGAGATTATCAATATATCAAATGTCCATCATCCCAGAGTTACAAAAATGGTTCAACATATATAAACAAAAATGGTAAAATTCACTGTGATATTTTGTATATGCTTGGCCCAGGATGCATCACTATTAAAAGGTGTGGCCTTGTTGGAGTAGGTGTGTCATTGTAGGTGTGGGCTTAAAACCCTCATCCTAGCTGCCTGGAAGCCAGTATTCTACTAGCAGCCTTTAGATGAAGATCTCTCAACTCCTCCTAAACCATGCTTGTGTGGATGCTGCAACATTCCCACCTGGATGATAATGAACTGAATCTCTGAAGCTGTAAGCCAGATCCAATTAAATGTTGTTTTTACAAAAGTCGCCTTTGTCATGGTATCTGTTCACAGCAGTAAAACCCGAAGACAGAAGTTGGAACCAGGGACTGGGGTATTGCTGAGATAGCCCTGACCATGCTTTTGTTTAGAAGAATGTGGATTTTGAGACTTTGGATTTGGAAAGCAGTGGAATACTTTAAGTGGGTCCTAATAGGTTACCCTAGTATGAATATAAAAGAATTTGTTATTGAGAGTGATTTGAACTAAGTGGGCCTGGCACAGGAGGTTTCAGTGGAGAATTTCAATATGTAGCCTAGAGACTGTTTTTTGGAATTTTGGTGAAGAATATGGCTGCTTTTTGCCCTTGTCTGAAGAGTTTAGCTGAGGTTAAAGTAAGGAGATTTATATTAATTATGTTGATGAAGGAAATCTTAAAAAATCCCAGCAGAGACTTTGTTTTCTGGTTGTCTCATGAAGAATATTTTGAACAAGTGTAGCAATAAAATGTAAAATATATGGTATTAAAGATGCACCAGGAAGTGAAATGGAACTGAGTCCTGTGTTCAAGGATATTAAATTGAGTTAAGGGACAGTGACCTTGGGGCAAGGTCCCACCCAGCTATGTTAGATCCAGGCATGCTAGTACAAGCTTTTAATCCCAGAAGAAAAAGACAAGTAGATCTCTGAGTTCAAGAAGAGCCTGGAACACAGCAAGTTCTAGGTGAAGAGAATCTGAAGTCCAGGCTTGGTGAACCACATCTTTAATTCAGAGCTTAGGAGACAGGTATGTAGATCTCTGAGTTCCAAGTGAGTCTACAGAGCAAATTCCAGGGCAGTCAAGCTTAGGCAGTGAAGGAGTTGGAAAACAAAAAAGCTACTGATAATGTAGTAGAAAAAGGAGGCCATGTTCCTGCCAGAACAAGCAACAGAACTCAGCAGCTTTGACCACGTGGCTCTGGCTTTAGAGTCCAGAATATAAGGGACTACTGGGACAACTGATGCTGGTTAGCTGAAGCTAAGAAATTAGTGGCAATTAAGAAGAGACCAGCATCACTGAAGTGAAATCTTCTGGTAAGTATTTTCTGAGAGAACAAAGATGCTGTGTTCCAGAGATAGCCAAGGCTGTACCTTATGCTGCAGCTGTACTTGAAAGCATAAGAATCACCCAGGTAGTACTGGTTTTGAAGGCATGAAGATCATCTGAGGATCATCATGAAGATCAGTTGAGGCTTGGAACTGTGAGAGGCCATGGAAAGCCATTGATGAAGGCACAGCCTCAGTTGCAGAGGATGGGCCAGGACTAAAAGTGTCATGGGAAGGATTTGAAGTTTGGGATCATGAAGAGAGCCTATAAGATGCCATTGGTGAAACCTAGTGCAGCAGAAAACTCCAGTGTAATCAGAGATGCCAGTACCATGGGATAATCACCAAGAGCAGCATACATGTTTAAAAGATAAATCCTCAAGGTAGTTCTAAAACAAATATGTCCACCTTAATGTAATATACTTCTTGAAGGACTTATCTACAGCAATAAGACAACTGAATGAGAAAAAAGAATTACTGAAAAAGATACAAATAGGAAAGGTAAAAGCAAATTATCTTTATTTAAAAAATGATGTGATTCTATAAACAAAAGATGTAGACTCAACCAGAAATCTAAAGCTGGTAAACAGATTCAGCAAGGTAGTAGTTCATGCATACATAAAATCAATAACCTTAATTTATAAAAAGTAAACAAATAAATGAACAAGGAAAACAATTCACAAGGCTCAAATAATATTCTGAAATTAATCTAACAAGGAAATAAATACAGTGTATAATAAAAAATTTTTAATTAAAGAAAGAAATTGAAGAAATCAGTAGATGATGGACATAACTTCCATACTTAATGGAGTGGATGGGTCAATATTGTGAAAATATACATTCCACTAAAAGAAATTTACATACTCCCTGTCAAAACTCCACTGCAATTCCTCACAGAAAAAAAATTAAAACTTTTATTTTACATGAAAACACAAAAACTCCAAAAGAGTCAAAACAATTAAAAAGACTACTGTAGAATCAGCATTCCTAATTTCAAATCACAGAGCTATAGAAACAACATGCATAGCATTGAGATGAAGACAGCCACATAGTTCAAACAATTCCACTCGAGAATATGGATTCAACTCCTAGCATTGACATTCACCAGATTTTTCTGTTTTTTTTTTTTTTTAAACAAAGAGGTTAAAAACACATTAGAGAAAAATAAATAGCATCTTCAACACATCATAATGATCATCGATCATAGTGATCATAGCTGTAGTAAAAGAATAAAATTACAGTCTTATTTTCAACCTACACAAAAACAAGTGCAAACAGAATAAGGACTTCAACCTAAGACCTCATATCCTGAATCTGATAGAGAAAAAAAAATAGGGAAATGTTTCAACTCATAGACACAGGAAAAGAAAAAGAAGAAGAATCTACACAACACAGACATAAAGACTAACAATGGATAAATGGTTCTACATTAAATTAATATTTTTAGAATAAATGGCATGATAAATTCTTTACTAGCTATGCATCTGACAAAAGGTTAGTATCTATAATATAAAAAGAAACAAAAACCTGAATACCAAGAAAACAAACAGCCCATTTAAAAGTGGAGCATGAACTTAGATACTGGATTTTATTTTAGAAAGAATATCTGTTTGTAAGACTGGTTCTTCGAAAGTATAATTTTCTAAAAATTATTAACAAAAGAAAAATAAGACCTGTACAAGCCTGATAAGTTATATTTGTTTGTCCTGGTGATAACGAGGCTCTGCTTTCCCTATACTAATATAGACTGCTCAGTTATAGTCAGCTCTGTTACCTGCTCTGTTGGTTTTGTTATTTCAGCTATTTTAAGTTGAATTATAATGTTAAAATAATAGATTGAAGTGTGTTTTATAGAACATTAAAGCAAATTTTAAATAAAATACTAAAATGCAAATAAAGTGGGGCATAAAGTTAAACAAAAATATTTCTGTCCATAAAAAAAAGCAAATATTTGAATAGAGTGAACAGAAAGAATTAAGAGCTGGAAGAGAGGGGCAGGACTCTTACAATCTATTTTCAGGACATAACATTGTCATTGCAAACATGTTTCTGTGCAGCTTCCGTTGAATTCACTAGCTCTACACAATGCTGGATGTGGTGACAGCAAATCACAGATACCTGAAAGGCTCTCAAGGCCCAATTCATCCTCCCTGAATTTGCAACTGGTAGATTCTTATTGCATGTAAGTCATTACCTTCATTTATGTGAGCCCCTCAATTTTCAATGGATACTTCCATTATTCTTTTCTGGTGTGCAAGGAATAAAAGAGCTCAACTTATCTCTAACAGATACTTCCAAACCTGTAACTTTACCAATGGTCTTAGGTAAAATCAGTGTGCAATCAATGAAAGGTTTTGGGAAAGGGTCATGTGAGAATATGACTAAATGGCAGAGGTAGAAAGGACATAAGACAGGCTGGAGGAGATAACAATCTGCACAATATAAATATGGCAATACATGCATAATATTGTCACATTGAACCTTACACAATAATAGTGGGAGATTTCAACACCACACTCTCACCAATGGACAGCTCATTAAAACAGACATTCAACAGAGAAACAGTGAAACTAATAAAAGTTACAAAACAAATGGATTTAACAGACATCTAGAGAACATATCTTTTCAAAATAAGAGAATACAACTTCTCAGCACCTCATGAAACCTTCTTCAAAATTGACCATATAATCAGACACGAAACAAGCCTTAACAGATACAAAAAGATTGAAATAATCCCATGCATTCTATCAAATCACTGTGGACTAAGTAACAAAAAAAAAAAAAAAAAAAAAAAAAAAAAAAAAAAAAAAACAGAGAACAGACATACTCATGGAAACTAAACAACTCTCTACTCAATAATAAGAAAGAAATCAAGGACTTTATAGAATTCAATGAAAATGAAGACACACTATACTCAAACTTAAGGGACACAATGAAATCACTGTTCAGTGGAAAATTCATAGCACTAAGTGCCTTCAGGAAGAAATTTGTGAGATCCCATGTAAACACCTTAATGGCACACCTGAAAGCTCTAGAACAAAAAGAAGTAAATACATCTAAGAGAAGTAGAAGGCAGGAAATAGTCAAAGTCAGAGTCAAAATCAACCAGGTAAAAAATCAAGAGACTGATACAAAGAAACACCAAAACCAAGAGCTGGACAAAGAATCAACAAAACTAAGAGCTGGGTCTTTGAGAAAATCAACAAGTTAGGAAAACCCTAGGCCAAAATAACTAAAAGACACAGAGACAGTATCCAAATTAACAAAAGGGAGTCATAACAACAGACACTGAAGAAATTTAAAAATATAATCAGAACCTACTACAAAAGGTTATACTCAACAAAACTGGAAAATCTAAATTTAAATCATGATTTCTTAGACAGACACTATGAACCAAAGTTAAATCAAGGCAGATAAACTATCTAAACAGGCCCAAATCCCCTAAGGAAATAGAAGAAGTCATTAAAACCTCCAAACAAAACGAAAGCCCATGGTCAGATGGATTTAGTGCAGAATTCTACCAGTCGGTCAAAGAAGACCTAATACCAAAACTCCTCAAATTATTCCATGAAATAGAAACAGAGGAACACTACCTGATTCATTCTTTGAAGCCACAGTTAGTTTGATACCTAAACCACATACAGATGCAATAAACAGAACTTCAGACCAATTTCACTTATAAATATTGATGCAAAAATACTCAATAAAATTCTTGCAAACAAATCCTAGAACACATCAAAACTATATTTCGCCAAAATCAAATTTTAGGGATTCAGGGATAGTTCGATATTTGGAAATCCATCAATGTAATCCATTATTATAAACAAACTCAAAGAAAAAGCCACATGATGACCTCATTAGATGCTGAAAAAGCTTTTGACAAAATACAACAACCCTTCATGTTAAAAGTCTTGGAAATATCAGAAAATTTGGCACATATCTAAATCATAATAAAGGCATTATATAGCAAACCAACACCCAACATCAAATTAAATGGACAAGACAAGGTTGCCCACTCACTCCCTATCTATTCAATACAGTATTCAAAGTTCTAGCAAGAGTAATTAGACAACAAGAAAGAGATCAAGGGGATACAAATTGGAAAGGAAGAAGTCAAAGTATCACTAGTTGGAGATGAAGGCCCAAGTTCCACTTAGAAGGGGGAAGGACATAATCATAGTAGGCAGAGAGAGGGAGATAGTTGGGTGGGATAGGGGAGGTGGAGGGGTAAAGAACAGGATCAGGTATGGGAGAGAGAACAGGAGAGAAGCCCAGAAGACCAAGAGAATGAATGGAGATAAGCAGCATGGTGGTGGGGTGGAAGATGGGGTCCATCTAGAAAGTACCAGAGACCCTAAGGACACAATAAGGGTGACTTTAGCCAAAATATCCAACATTGGAGAGAGAGAACTCAAAGAACCCACCTTCAGTAGATAGACAGGACCTCAAATGGAGGTAAAGTGTTAGTAACCCACAGAACTGTTCCTGTCCAAAAGAACTTCAGGGACAAATAGACTAAATGAAAAGCAGTCTAATCCATCTCATGGGAGGGCACCAAGGCCCAACACTATTACTGATGCTGAGATGTGCTTACAGACAGGAGCCTAGCATAGCTGTCCCCTGAGAAACCCTACCAGCAGCTGACTGAGACAGATTCAGATACTTAACACTCAACCTTTGAACTGAAGTCTGGGACTCCTATTGTTGAATTAGAAGAAGGATTGAAAAAGCTCAAGGGGAGAGTGACCAGCAGTCACTCAATTTACACAGACCCCAGGGAGCATTCAGTGACTGAGCCACCAACCAGGCATATACATGGGCCAGTCTGAGGTCCCTGGCACAAATATAGCAAAGGCCTACTTGGTGAAGCCTTAATGGAAGAAAATGCACTTTATCCTTGAGAGGCAAGGGGTGGAAGAATGTCATTAGAAACTGTGTGTAGGTGATGAAGAGGGGCATAATGATGGAAATGCAAATAAATAAAATAATAAAAAGTGAAGAAAAAAAGCCTAAGGAATCAAGAAAAATAAAATAGTTGAGGACTGAAAAGTTGATTTACAAAACAAAGTAATTTGTAATGCATTCACATGTTTCTAAATTATTTGTTTCACAAATTTATTGATTATATCAGTCATCACAGGCCATGTGTCTTCTCATCATACTTACTGGAGACATCACCTTTTTTCTATACATGATGAAAAAGTTATTTTTTCAGCTCATGCATGAAATCACTTAAATAATAGCATAACACCCTGATATAGTTCTAAGTATAAACTCTTTGACATGAGCATGTTCTCGAGAAGCATGCTGGCAAACTTTCAAACAGAAGGATTGGAAAACGTCTAACTAATAACTCTCATTTACAGACTCCTGTGGAAAGTCATACCCACAAATAGCTGTAGCAGAAATTTTCAAATGAAGACAGCATCCTAGCCATGAATTTACACTTCTGACTTGGAATTTGATAAACTGAAGTCTGCTTTTCCTGTGCAAATTTGCTACTGCTTCTGGACTCCTAGTATGCTTCTCTCATTCTCTATACTTCAGTTGTAATTCTGCAACTCTTTACATTAGGAATGTGTGTGTGTGTGTGCGTGTGTGTGTGTGTGTGTGTGTGTGTGTGTGTGTGTGTTGTATAACATTTCCTGGAAAAGGGGTTGAAATATCTAAAACACTGACAGAAAAATTAATTGAAAGCCTGACAGAATATTGTTTTATGTTATTAGAGAGACAAAAACATTCTAAGCAAGATAGGAAATGGAATAAAAAGACAATTTATACAATTGAATGTGTTTCATATCAGGCTCCTGTCAGCAAGCACTTTCTGGCATCCATATCAGCATCTACCTTTGGTGACTGCACAAGGAATGGATACCCAGGTGGAACAGCCTCCAGAAGGTCCCTCTTTCAGTTTCTGTCCCATGCTTTGTCTCCATATTTGCTCCCATGAGTATTTTGTTACTCCTTCTAAGAAGGGCCAAAGCACCCACACTTTGGTCTTCCTTGTTCATGAGCTTTATGTGGTCTGTGAGTTATCTTAGATATTAAGAGCTTTTGGGCTAATATCCAGTTATTAGTGAGTGCATATAATGTGTGGGGTTTTGGTGTGATTGGGTTACCTCACTCAGAATGATATTTTATACTTCCATCCATTTGCCTAAGAATTTCTTGAATTCATTTTTTTAATAGCTGAGCAATACTCCATTGTGTAAATGTACCACATTTTCTGTGTCCATTCCTCTGTTGAAGGATATCTGGATTCTTTCTAACTTTTGGCTATTATAAATAAGGCTGCTATGAACATAGTGGAGCATATGTCCTTGTTATATGTTGGAGCATCTTCTGGGTATATGCCTAGGAGTGGTATAGCTGGGTCTTCAGGTAATGCTATGTCCAATTTTCTAAGGAACTGCCAGACTGATTTCCAGAGTGGTTGTACCAGCTTGCAATCCCACTATCAATGGAAGAGTGTTCTTCTTTCTCCACATCCTTGCAAGCATCTGCTATCACCTGAGTTTTTGATCTTGGCCATTCTGACTTGTGTGAATGGAATCTCAGAGTTGTTTTGATTTGCATTTCCCTAATGACTAAGCATATTGAACATTTCTTCAAGTGCTTCTTGGCCATTTGTCTGCCAGAGTATGAAATATACAGAGGCAGACGCTCATAGCTAACCATTGAACTGATCATGGAGTTCCCAATGGAGGAGTGAGAGAGAAGACTGAAGGAGCAGAAAGTGTTTGTGGCCCCATGGGGAGAGCAACAATACCAACCAACCAGAACTTCCAGGGTCTAAACCACCAGCCTGGGAGCACATAGAGAGGGACCCATGGCTCCAGCTGTATATATAGGGGAGGATGACAGTGTCAGGCATAGGTGGGTAAGGAATTTCTTGGTCCAGTGAAGGCTGGATGCCCTAGTGTGGGGGAAATCTTGGGTGGGAAGGTGGGAGGGTGGGTGGGGGCATATTCTCATAGAAGCAAGAGGAGGGGGAGTGGGATAGGGGGTTCCTGGGTGGGGAAAAATCGGGAAAGGGGATTACATCTGAAATGTAAATAAGATATCCAATAAATGAAAAGAAAAAATGTTTTATAAATTGATTTGTAAACATTTTACTTTTCTGGGAATACTAAGGAGTCCAAAAAGAATTAACAAATTAAACAACATGTTTTTAGCATGCACAACACTCATAGATAAAAACTACATGTACTTAAACAATGTGATGCCTCCAGTAAGCATGGCAAGAACACACCAGTCTAAGAAGAGTGAAGAACCAACAAATTTGCAAAACACAAATAATTTAGAAATCTGTCAATGTTCTGTGATTACAACATACAAATTAAATTACTCTGTGATTAGAACATACAAATTCAAACTTAAGTGAAATTAATTAGTTTGTATTAATGTTTACACTCAAAAATTTGCAACTTGATTCTTTTCACTTTTGTTGTTGTTGTAGGAAAGCTTTCAATTAGTTTAAAGTTCTCTAACAAAACTTTGGTATTGTTATTCAAAGTAAAAGAACATATAATTTCTGGTTCAAACACTTATATTTATGTTATATCTATGACTAAGATCTATGAAGTATACAACATGGTCTTTTTATTTATAGATAATTTGTTTTTTCTTAAAACTTATTATTTAACTAAGACTTTGTACTAATATTAACTTTTGACACATTAGAAAATACTTATTAAAATAATCTACAGTTGCTTTGAAGTGTCTTGACATCCTTTATAAAATTATTTAAGGCTTAAAATAAAATTTCTTTCTTTCTAATGAATACAGGAATGTAAATGGGATGCCTATTATTGAAAACATCATAAATATTTTTGCCAAATGAGTAAAAATTGACATGCTATATAGTCCAAAAATATTACTTCTTGGTTTGTATGCAAAGCATATAAATTGTGGATCTGAAGAGATAATAAAAAAAGAGAAATATGGTATCTACTTAAGGCAAAAGCTATGCAAGTAAAATCTCACTGATATACTATCATATCATATATACTAAGGATGAACATTAAATGGACAAAGATGACACCAGTAGACATACCAAATAGATGGGGAAAAGCCCACAAGGCACCAACCCTACCCTACACAAAGAAATACATCAAACTTTCAAAAGGTGGAAGCTGTAGAGGTATTATTTTTCAGAAAGAACACAGTAATTGTTTTTCCAGTTCAAAATGGTCAGTCCTGAAAACAAATATATAAGTAACACTAAAGTTACTGAACAGGACACACACACACACACACACACACACACATATATATGTATATATATATATATGCATATTTGTATATGAGAGGCCTATAAGCATGCAATAGCAATTATTGACTAAAGAGTCTTTGAGTTTCAAAGAGCAGCAGAGCAGTGTATATAGTAGTGTTCTGAAAGAGGAAAATATAAGTGAAACTGTTGAAATTAATTTATAATGGCATAAATTGTACAAAATGTATAGTTGCTACATAGGCTTAGGAAAATTTTCATAGAGTGAACAGAAAGAATTAAGAGCTGAAAGAGAGGGCAGGGCTCTGACAACCTAACTTCAGGAAATAACACTGCCATTGCAGACATTTCATTGCAGCTTCAGTTGAATGTACCAGCTCTACACAACACCTGATGTGGCAACAGCAAATCACAAAAACATGAAGGACTCACAAGGCCCAATTCATTCACCCTGAGTTTGCAACTGGTAGAATCTTTTTGCCTGAAAGTCATTATCTTCATTTATGTGAGCTCCTCAATTTTTATTGTTAGTTTCATCACTTTTTCCTGTGTGCAGGGAATAAAAGAGCTCAAGCCATCACCAATGAGTACCTCCAAACCTGTGACCTCACTGATGGTCATAGTTAAAATCTGTGTGTAACCAATGAAAGGTTATGTGAAAGGGACCTGTGAGAATGGTTCAGAAATGGGTCAGAGTCGATCATCATTTCAAGTCAGATGAGAGCATGTGATCAACCATGCTTGCGTGCAGCCTTTCTTTTCTTTCTGCATGGTTTTCTCTTCTAAGCAATGTGACTTGCTGTGGGGACCCTTGAGCATCCAACTTTCCTCACTGCTGTAAGGCATCCAATGGAAAGGAGTGAATGACTCTAGATGTAGAAAACAAAATCCCTTGATCTACTCATGGTTTTCTGTATCAGACAATTACAGTGGCAGAAGAGTGAGCATCAGAAGAAAGTGTCACCATAAAGTGTCACATATCACCAGATATGTGAAGGGCTCTCAGGGCCCAATTCATCCACACTGAGTTTGCCACTGCTAGATTCTTATTGTGAAACAGGCATTACCTTCATTTATTTGAGCCTATCATAAATAATTTATGTGGCCCAGAAACATTTCTGACAAAATGATGACCTGCTAGAAGAGGTGATGACTTACACTAAGTTAGACAAAGAGTAGTAAGTTGTTGCAGCAATTGAAATAATTACTGCAGTACATTCTTTAGAGTAAGATTAAGATAACATGAAAACCTTACTAATAATTTTAATCACTGTACAATAGTCATCTACATTGAAAAAAATTTAGCATCTATCAACAAGAGCTTTGTTCTGTTGTCAATGAAAGGACACTGAATACCTTAGAGGTAGGAAAAAAAGAAAAATTACGGAAAACAAATAAACAAAAAGCATTCTTACACTGTCAGAGGGCAACTCCACTCACTGCCACATGCCTAACATTGAACCTCTGTTCATGCTCATCATTAGCCTTTAATTACAAAAGACAATAGGCCATATCACTTAGAGCCATGGGGAGGCCCTGGTTCATTTATGATAGTGCTGTAAATCTTTCAACAATTTATACTAAGAAGCTACATTCAGAGAATTATAACCAGGCTATGCACACTTTCTTAAAAATCATTCTCAATTATCTGAAGAACATAAATGTAATGAATTTTTTCAAAGACAGGATTTTTTAATTCTACTCTTAATATCCCCTTTTGTAGCTAAGCCCAGATTTTGATGGTTATTAGTTTGTAATCTTAACTAATTACTTTTCTAGACTTGAAAAGAAATGTTTTAAAATGACTGAGAAATCAAAATCCACATGACATCTGTTACTCACAGTCAGAACATTATTCATTCACATTTATTGTTCAAAATCATTTACATTTGGTATAAAGACAATTAACTGTACACCTCATGGAAGATAATCACATAATTAAATATTCTTCTTAGCACTAAAATGCTTTAAACACATTGCTGCAGGAGGCTGGCTTGCCATTGTGAGGGCAGTTTTAACAAAATAGTACAAAAGGCTATTTTCATTAAAAAAAAAAAGTCAGCTTCTGGTGTGAGAATATGGTTAAAATTAAGAAAAATCTAGCCATGATTTCTTACTTTTGCCTCAGTGCTTTCTCAAAGGTAATCTACACATTGCTGAAATTGCATTTGAAAGAAAAATAGCTTTATTGAAGTCTTACCACATAGGTGGCAGTCATTGGTAGTAGCAATATGAACTCTATACAGTTGGAAAGTTGATGCTTTCCTGGATAGTAAAATTCAACTCCCAACACAGGTAAGCAGACATTTTGAAGGGAAATATTGAACTTCTTATTGTAGATAGGAGTGTGTTTTGAGTATGATATATAGACTTTGGGAAAAGAAAAATTCACACTGAACGTATCAATGCTGAAAGAAAAGAGAATTGTTTCTAACTTCCTGTTCTCAAAACAGTCTCTCGATTTATATAATAGCTGAGTTGTGTTAAAATCTTTAAATGTAGTGACCCCATAACATATATTCATTACAGTGACCACTGACTGTTGTGTGTTGTGTGTAGCTTCTGCTACCCCACCTTAACTCTAGGATGAAACCATGCTACCAGTTCTTACCAGAACTGGATGAAAAACACAGGCACACACAGTTGTTCAATTTCAACTTGCCTTCTTGGCTCAACTGCTTTGAGCCTCCAATCTACCTTAGATAGCGCGCCCTTCCCTGTACTCCCATCTCAGCACTCTAACTCTGCACTCAATTTCAATTGCTCAGCCTCCTTCAGTCCCAGCTCAACATCTCTAACCTCCTGCTTGTAGAAGCAGCCTGTGGATGCTCTGCCCAAGATCTTACATGGCTGATTAGCTTTTCTCTCTTCCAAGCATAGTAAACTCTCTTCCTCTCTCTCTCTCTTTCTTGCAGGGCCCAGAAGTCCTGCCTATGCTTCTGCCAGTGGCAACTTTACAGATAGATAAAGAATCAATTGGGGAACAGGACCTTAGCATCAGAACCATCCTAACAACTGATAGCTTCCTTATACCACTGGAGAAGTTGAGATAAATTAGCTTTCCTCACCTTTTTCAAGGCTGTTTATCCTAATATGACTCATTTCTCAATAATCAATAGTATACTGTAGATTTTAAAATGTTTATTCCTTCAATATTTCTATTTAATTTCTAAGACTTAGATGTCGACAATTTTAACAGCTGAACAGAAGCCTGAGAAGTCTCAAAAAAGTTTAAAAAAATTATCGGCATTATTAAATTTTACTTTAAGGAAGAGATAACATATTAACCCAAGGTTTCCAAACATGACATAAACAAAGCATGAGAAAAATATGAAGGAATGTTACAAACATGAAATAAGATATTAAAAATATTTCCTTAATACTAAAACTGTTTGTCCAATTCCATGCTAACCTATGAATGTTCCTGAATATACAGTGAGTTACCTCACAAGCCCATAGTGAGTTGAAAATATGGTGAGTTGAGACAATTTGGGTTGCAACTGCATTCATAACACCTAGCCAGTGCAATGCCACTACTGAGTAACATGCACTCTGCAGTGAAGGATGCTGGCCCTTGCAGATGGCAAATAGACATTGTTGCTGTTTATTTTCTACACTATACAAAAAGGTAGAAATAAATAAAAAATTTAAAGATCTCATGAGTGCGGGTACATGGTATTCATATTATCAGAAACCTGAAATTCAAAAACTAAATTGTTAAGTCCAGCATCCACAAAATAATTAGCATTAAGTGTGAATTATAATGTTATTGAAAAAATAATTATGATTAAAATCAATGAGATTTTTGTGGCCTTATACTTATTTAAATTCTAATATTCCTTGAGTGTTAAGACTTTAAAATATGAACTTTGATGTGTGGCAAACATTAGCTCCATTATTGTTTACAAATTTAGAAATATTAGATTCTACAACCTGATGATTACTCTTTTTTTGGAAATTTCTAAAGAGTCAAAAAAGAAGTTTTAAACTTTTGAAAGTCTTTTGATCAGGTATCTGAAATGCAACAAAAAATCCCTTAATTATTTTCTATACATTTTGTTTAATTGTTTAGGCTTAGTACACCCATATTAAATACAAGATTTTGCTTAGATCTCAAACAGTTCCAATTTAGAAGATGTATTTTGTGTTTACTTTTAACTATCTCATAGAGTTCATCTCACTATTTTCTATAAAAATACATTGATATTTTAGATGTTTTGTATGTTAGTAGAAAAAAAACAGGACATTTGAAAAGAAATATTAAATGTGTTCATGACTCTTTGGAGTTGAAGGACTGTTTCACATCACCATATAACCTGTATATCAGCTATCTACATCATAATTTATAAAAGAAGCAAACTTACAGTTATGAAGTAGTGATGAAAATAATGTTATCATTGGGGAGCACCACAACATGAGGAAGTGAATTCCTCATGGGTCGCAGCACTAGGGAGGTGAGACACACTGTGCTAAGTTGTCATTGTCAACATCTTGGTTTCCCCATAATCAATGCTGTTGAACTCTGGTCTCTCCAAATCATTTTCAGAGAGTCCAATGTATATTCAAATGTGTCATATATGCATATTAATTATGTAATCCTCAAAATAAAAAGTGACATAATCACAAAAATTAAGTAAAATCACCAGTAAAGCTGGAATTAGTGGCTGCTGCCTGAATGCCAGTACTTTGTATTTTGAGGTAGAAAGTTTACCACAAATTCCAAGATACCACAGCTTACAAAAATGACACACTTTCTCCATAAAATAACATGAAATAAAACATATGAACTTCAAATTAACAAAACAAAAATTGTATTTTATTAATTTACTACTGTGCATGTGTGAGAGAGAGAAGAGAAAGAGAGAGAGAGAGAGAGAGAGAGAGAGAGAGAGAGAGAGAGAGCAATAGAACCTAAAATTATTTGAGTAGGATCAAGGTAAAATGAGATGGGAGGAGGTGGGGGGAAGGGAAATTTGATCACAATCTATTATATAAAAAAATAAGATAAAAATTATAAAATAAAAATACATATTCTGAGGAAAATGTTGGGTTAGAATAAACACATTTGTGATCCAGTAAAGACTTATGTGAAGATAAAAAAGTAAATATACCTTATTGCCATCAGAGAAAGAGCTAAAGAAATAGAGTAGGCTTTGTTGTTTTTTTCTTCTGTGAAGAAGAAGCAATAAATGAAACAAACAATCAGTGAAATAAAGTCATATCAATAAGACAGAAAGAAAGAAAGAAAGAGAAAGAAAGAAAGAAAGAAAGAAAGAAAGAAAGAAAGAAGAGAAGAGAGAGAGTAAGAGAGGGGGAGAGAGAGAGAGAGAGAGAGAGAGAGAGAGAGAGAGAGAGAGAGAGAGAGAGAAAAGAAGGAAGGAAGGAAGGAAGGAAGGAAGGAAGGAAAGACAAAGGAAGGAAAGAAGAAAGGAAGGAAGAAATCGATATCAGACAAGAGCAAGCAGAAGAATGTATTCTAAAGCCTGAGTAGACATCAAGAGACTAACAGCCTTAGTTAGGAAATCAAAGTAACTGCAGATTCAGTGCAGTCTTAATCAAAATTCCACAGCCATTCTTCACAAATATACAAACAAAACAAAACTCTTAAATTCTATATGAAAGCAAATAAGATTCAAAATAGCAAAAGCCATCTAGAAAAAAATTAATATGGCAGGAGTTATCACTATACTTAATTTCAAATTATGCAATAGAGCATAGTAATAAAACAGCATGGTACTAGCACAAAAATAGACAAATTAATGAAAAAGTAGAGAAACCAGCAGATATGTTAGTGCAAGTTTAGATACCTAAGTTTTGGCAAAAAAGAAAAAAAAATGGAAGGCATAAACACTCAAGGAAAGAAAGACAGCATTGTAAAATATTCAGTGCTTTCAAACTTGGATATCAACATAAAGAAGACTGAAACTTGATTAATATGCCCTCAAAAAGGGAAACCTAGATAAATATCTCAAATATGGTAAATTCTTGGTTATTAGAGGAGAATCTATAACCATTAATATAATAATGGCATAATTTGTAAGAAACGTCTATAAATATATAGCCTTATAACCACAAATAACTGTAGTCTCATCCGTTATCAAGGCAGCTCCTCTTTGCAACATATAGTGACCACCACAAAAATGCACAACGAATCAAAATGTAGAGTTGTCAAGCCATGTCCCAGCAGACTCATCTATAACACAATTCCTGTACTCATAGATCAAGGAACACTGAGGAAGTAGGGGCAGAAAGATTGTAAGTGCTGGAGGATCCAGGAGTTTGATATGAGATTGTCTCCTCTACTAATGTCAGAAGCAACATCCATAAAGTCTTAGCAGCATGACTGAGATAATGTGAGAAAAACAAGGACAATAGGTGTGGTGTGCTAAAGTGAACAAAAAAAAGCCCAAGGTGTGTGCCCTCCACCCAGCCTTGAGCAGACCAGAAAGTCCTTGTTTACCACAATAGATGTAATTGTAAGACCTAGGTGGGGTTACCCACCTTGGCTGCATGTACAACCTCCTACAGGAACTTAAAAGAATAAACTGCCCGCTGAGCTTGCCTTGAGACATCTGCAGCTGTGGCAAAGGATGGGTTGCCCCATCCATCTCTGGCTTAAACAAGAATGGGCTAGATGGGGGGTGGGACTTTCCCTTTAAATTAGAAGAGCTGAATATTAAACTTCTAGTCTTGATCATAAAACTTTGTCTTGGCTCCATGCTTTTCTCACCTGTCTGCCCCCCCTTTTCATTTCCAGCCCCCCTTTCAGGTGAACCCAGTTCATTCGTGGCCACAGGCAACTACAATGGTGTCTCAACCACACACAAAGAACTCTAGGCAACTGAGGAATGCTGGGAGTGGGAGAGGTAGTCTTTTGGGAAAAGTACACCACTGGATTGTCTAGTGTGAAATGGTCAGGGAAGGAAACATAAATACTAGTAACATATGGACTCTACAGGTTTTATTTAAGAAAACACATGTAAGTACAAATACATATATACGTGCAATAGTAATTAGTGCACGAATAGGCTAAGACTTTGAAGAGCAGCGAGCAGCATATGGGAAAATTTAGAAGAACATAAACGAAGGGAGAAATATTTTAATTATGTTATAACCTAAAGGAAACAAACAAACCTCAATTGTAAATGAATCAGCCCCCAGCACAGGTTCAGGTAATACTAAACGCCAGAAGCAAGGGAGGGCAGGTCTTCAATGCATAGCTATAAGAAGTGGTTCCTTTTTAATAGGACTCGAGTAGCTAATGAAATAAGAGCAACACTTGACAAATGAACTTATGAACTCCAAAAAAGTCTTTAAAGTAAAAATAACAACAATATCATGAAGGAGTTTCCTGAGAATGGGAGTCTTTGCCAGTTTTATATACAAGAGTGGATTGAAGAGTAGTATATTCAAAAAATAATCAAACGGAAATTGAAATATTCAAATAATCAAATAAAAATATCCAAATATAACTGGACAACAAGAAAACAAGCAATCCAATTTAAGATTGGATTCCAAAACTAAACAAACAAACAACTCTCAAAGGAAGGGAAAAACGGCTAAGTTATAAAACACATAAATTGGTGGAACACATTGATACAGACAGAGAAAAATTAAATTCGGTTCATATTTTCCAGTCTTCAATAAAGTAAAATCAAAGCTGATTAAAAATATTCAATCTGATATAAAGTACAAAAAACAGTAGAGGAAAACATAGGCAAGGGGCTTGAAAGAAATTTAGAAAAACAGAAAAAAAGAAAAAATAGCAAATTATAAAATTCAAATAATTCTGTATGACAAAGTAAATAATTACCAGTGTGAAATAATAGCCAAAAGAATGGAATAATATCTTTATGATGTATATGCTGGATATGTAATAACATCTAGAACATATAATTAAATGCAAAATTAAAAACCAAAAGCCCCCACAAATAAATAAAATTAATACAGATCACTCAATCAATAAATGAGCTAATGAATTAAATAGCCAGTTCTCAAAGGAAGATGAGCAAACAGAAACCATATTTTAAAGATGTGTTACTTCTTTGACATCAGGGAACTGCTACTTAAAACTTTCTGCCATCAAAAAAAGCAAAAAAACAAACAAACAAACAAAAAAAACAAAAATAAACCCATCACCACCACCACCAACAACAACAACAACCCAAAAAACAAATGCTGACTCTGTTGGTCTTCCTGTGAAGTTCTTACCCACTTCTTGACTGGCAATCCTCTCAGAGTTTGAACCACCAACCAAAGATCTTACATGGGCTGGACCTAGGCCTCCCTGCACATATTCAGCAGATGTGCAACTTGACCTTCTTATAGGTCCCGAACAATTGGAGCAAGGGCAACTCCAAAAGCTGGGCTGACATGTCTGGCTTCAGTGGAAGAGGAAGCACCTAGCCTCTTGGAAACTTGATATACCAGGGTGGGGGGGATAACCAAGGGCAACCCACCCACTCAGAGGAGAATGGTAAAGGGGATGGGGAAAGGATTGTGGGAGCGGTGACTGTGAGGGCAGCAGTGAGCAGGATGTAAAGTGAATGAGTTAAAAATATTAAATTAAACTTAAAAATAAAAAACAAAAATAAAGAAAACAAACAAACAAACAAAAAAATGCTTGTTAGAACTAGTAAAGGCATAAGCCTAACTTACTGCTGGTGAAAATATAAACTGGTGACTGGTGCAGTCATTATGAAAATCAATGTGGAAACTGCTAAAATCTAAAAACAAAACACACACACTAAAGCAAATCTGGCATGTGATCCAGTTATACCATTTCTGAGCTATATTCAAAAGCTATAAGTAATGCTACAAAGATATTGCAACATCTATGTTTACTATTGCACTGTTTACAACTGCAAAAATATGGAATAAGATAAGGTGAATAAATAAAGGAAGAAAATGTGTGCATATAAATTGTAATATAATTCAGTCATAAATAAAATAAAATAATAATATCATGGCCTGTTAATGGAATGGATGGGATTGAAATTATTATACCAATCATAAGAGCTATGCTCAAGTAAACAAATACTGTCTTTTCTCTGTAGGGTACCAGACAGTAGAGAGCTGACTTGATACTAGTAACCAAACCTCAATCCTTTGGAAGAGCCGAATGGGTTCTGAACACTAGTCATCTCTCAAGCACCAGAATAATATAGTTTCAGTTAGTGAATAAAAATGATTGTCATATGTTGATATTGTAATCTCAATCTCATTGTGGACATTATAAAAAATGTAAAAATTATTCATGCACAGAAAGATTATTCAATGAAGTAAATATATTCATATTTTTTAAGGTTTAATTAAATACTACCAAGAGGAGATTGCCAAATGGCTTTGATTTGTACTGCTCTGTCAGGATGTACTGTGTCAGGATGTATGTATGTGTGAACATAGATTGAAGCCTGTGTTTGTCATAAAAGAGTTGCAGCAGACCATATCAGAAATCATGAGAAGGTTATTGTCAACCAGCTATGTCTTTTGTCTTCTAATTCCCAGATGGCTTCCCACAGTTTCCCATCCCTTGAAAGACTTGTTAATGAACTTTAGAGTAAGGAATCATATAAAATAATTTGAGAAATAGTATGAGATGGTAGATAGATAGATAGATAGATAGATAGATAGATAGATAGATAGATAGATAGATGATAGATAGATAGACAGATGATAGATAGATGAAGATAGATGTACATATACTTATATATTCATAATTCACATGTATATATTTAATGAAAGAGGAATATATACCTATAACTAGAAATATGTGCATATATATGCACATATTTCTAATATTTACATTGTATATTTGATGAAAGATTTGGTGTTTTCTTGGGTTTATTTTCAAAGTATTCAGAAATTATTGACAGTTATTTCCCTAATTCACATTAACCCAAAAAGGCTGAAGCTCACATTTTCCAGTCCACTGTTAGTTGTTACTGCAGTAGAATCGCTTTTATTAGATTGAGTTAAGAATCAACATGCATGTTGGCAATTTAGCCTAAGCGACTTGACTATAAACTATCTCAGGAGAAGGAATTTTATAATATGCTAACCTTAAATTAGTGGCAGTAATTGTATTCGCATTCATAAGTATTTGTTTCTATTTTTATTTAACAATGAATTTTAAAGACAATGAATAGGTTTGTCTGCCCTGGCTTTATTCTGTCCCTGAACTTGAACATACAGGGAGGACAGCAGGCAGACAACAATCCATCCTCAATTGCACATTACACTTCTACATCAAGAATAAAGAGGGTCCTGGGAAATTAATCCTTTGCCCTAGGAAGTTTATTAAAAATGCTAAATCAGGAGCTGATGGCAGCTTAAATAGCTTGAAGTTGCTCGCTAGGGGAAATGTTCTAAAATCCTATCTGTTAACAAAGGCTTGACTCAAGAGGCAAAGATCAACTAAAGGAAGTAGCTTGGGTTTAAAACATTGATAAGCTCACAAAAAATCAAACAAAGAAAAATGTCACATAATCGACATTGCATATCAATAAGATTGTTGTTAATGAAATGGGTAATAATTTTTCAAAATTAAGTAGAAAAATAACCCTGAATATATACAAACTATAGAAATACGCAAATCATCCTGCTTATATATTAAATAGAGATAATATTTAATGATAATTTAATGACTGAAATAAAAATTACAACTGTATTGTAAAAAGCATATCAAAAGAGATTTCAGAAGGAAAGAGCTCTAAGTATAAATCTTGAAAGATGGAAAGTTTCAAAACCTGGAGAGAGAAGAAAAGGGCATTTTAAATAAGCAGTGCTGTAACCAAATACTCCAGTATGCTAAAGCCCAGACAGGCGAATAATAGTAAATACTGTACACTAAGAAATCATCACAGGTAATTAAAGAAACAATCAGTTTTCTCTTTCAATTAAAGGTTGGATCTTTAATTTGTAGTTTAGAGAAGTAGTCTGGTATGTCATAATAGGGTTTTAGAAAGAAGAGAACAAGAGTCAAGCAGATAAAAAAAGATATAATCGAGCATTGGTGTATATAGTAACTGGGTGGATGAAAATGGCTTTATTCTTCCTGGTATTTTAAAAATGGAATACACTGTCTCATTTGGTCTTTCTCTTGACCACTACAGTTGTAACATTGTAAGGTCTTCCCATATGCCTCCATAAGATTTATCTGAGCTGGACCTGGTGTATTTTATAATGTAGTTGCTTAATGTATTTTTGTTAGACAATATACCAACTGATGTTTTTCTCTCAATGCCTGAAATTTTGCCACTTGGTAAAGCACATACTCTGTAAAGCACATACTCTGAAAAGAGAGAGAGTGGGTGGGAGAGGGAAGCATTGAAAATCATGGGGAAGATGATAGGTAAAGTGTGAAAATTAATTGGACATTTAGAAATCTGTACCTGGTAAAATATTTCCTATTATACTTACAATGATAAAATGAGATACATAAGAAGAGAAGATACAGTCACATTTGGCACAAATAGGGTTTAGATAAGATCTGACAATGCTAAATTAATATTTGTAAACATTTGAGGATGTAATAAAAACAGAGCTATTTCATTAAAAAACACAGAACATTTGTAGGCATAGGTGCTCCAGAGAGCGGCAGGCTGTAAGTATAAGGGAGAGTCTACAAAAAATACATATCAGAGAGATTGCTCTCTAATATGTAGAGGAAAACAGAGGGACATTATCTTTATATTTAGAATCAATATTTGAAAAGCTAAAGGATTGATGGGTAGAATTTCATAGGTAAGAGGACGGATGCTTCATAGGTGCCTGTCACATGCTCTTATGAAAGTCCGCAGCAAAAGCTGGGTTCATGAAAACCAGAAAGCAAGTGAAGACATACGATTGACTTAGGCTCCATGTCTTTATACCTTAGGACTTTTTTATTCATGTGTCAAATGTTGTTTTTTTATTTTTGAAAGTTTTTTAAATTGAAACTTTATTTTTTATACAGTATATCCTGATTATAACATTCTTTTCTTCCTTTCAGACACTCCCTAACTCCCAGCCCACTCAAACCTCTTTCATGTCTACATCTGTCTCTCTGTTTTTCTGTATGTTGTGTATATATGTGTCTCATTAAAAAAATCATGCACCTAAATAATAATAATGAAATAATAATAATAATTAACAATAACAATAAAATAAGATGAAAACAAAGAGAAAAGAGAAACAAAGAAAAAGCACAAGAAACAATACATCTAGGTACAGTTACACACACATTTGAAAACACAGAAGTCTCGTAAAAACACATCAGAAACCAGAATGTATTAGCAAAAGATCTATAACATGTTTGACAAAAGGGAAAAGTTCTCAAAGCATTAACACACACACACACAGACACACACGCACACGCACACGCACAGGCACACGCACACGCACACGCACACGCACATGCGCGCGCACACACACACACACACACACACACACACACACACACGCACACACGCACACACGCACACGCATACGCACACACGCACGCACACACACACACACACGCACACGCACACACGCACACACACACACACCCTGAAAGGAAAACAGT
The DNA here is from genome assembly GCF_011762505.2 of Arvicanthis niloticus. Classification (NCBI taxonomy): domain Eukaryota; kingdom Metazoa; phylum Chordata; class Mammalia; order Rodentia; family Muridae; genus Arvicanthis; species Arvicanthis niloticus. The sequence continues at coordinate 4,924,918 of NC_047674.1, read as the reverse complement.
GTGTTTCTTTACTTTTGGCCATTTACTGCTCAGTCTGGGAACTCTCCTGGAGTATCGCGTGTGCACACAGTGAGACTCTCCTGGTGAAAACTAATTTTTCCTTTTTGAGAGATTCTCAACTGGAAAAACTTCTGAGCTGGGATGAGGCTTGTGTCTACTTCCCCTCTCAGTACTGGGATTCCTACTTTAATTTTCTTCATTTTATTTGTGGCAACTTCTTTCCTTTTGGTTACAACCAGGCCAACTTTCACCTTTCTTTAGTGTCTTTGGATTGCTAAGAGTGTGATATGATAGTCTGCCTGAATTTTTACAAGACACATATGATTTATTTCACCTAGATTGTAGAAGCTGGAAGAAAACATTGTCTCTGACAATATTAGTAATGACCAATTTACAATGGTAATGACCAAAAAGAGGTCAGTAATCACAAATACCTATGCTTACTTGAAGCCACAGAAAATGATATGAGTTTATAAGATAAACTTTAAAAATTGAGTTCAAATGTTTGTCAAGTTACCATTTTTCAAATAGTTATGCACACACACACACACAAATCCATTGTCTTCAGAAGATCATGGAAAGCAGAGAGGTTACTGAACAAAAACAATCGAAAAATTGAAAAAGAGTAACTTGTAACAAAGAACAGGAATGTAGGCAGGGAAGGTTTGAAATAGCTGAGAATTTCAAATTCAAAGTGAAATTCTTCTTTTTTTTTTTGTCATTGTCATTTTATTTCAAATTTCTTTTTTGTTTCTCTTTCCTTAATTTGTTTATTTATTTACTTTGCATCCTGGTCGCAGCACCCTCCTCCTTCCTCCTCTCCTCCCAATTCAACCCTCCCACCCTTCCCCCATCCTATCACCCCCTTCTCCTCAAAGAAGAGGAAGTTCTCCATGGGTACCAGTCTTCCAGGACATATAAGTCCCACTGAGGGCAAACATGGCAGCCCAGTAGGAGACAGAAATTCTTTGGCAGGTAACAGAGTCACAGACAGCTCCCACCGCAATTGCTAAGGGGCCCACATGAAGTCCAAGCTGTACATTTGCTGCAAATTTGTAGGGGGTCTAGGTCATTATGGGTCAGTCTCTGTAAGCCCCGTTGGGTATGGGTTAGTTGACTCCGTAGACTTCTGATGTCCTTGAATCCTCTGACTCCCTCAGTACTTCTTGGCTCTTCCACAAGACTCCCAGAGCATCTGCCTAATTTTTGGCTGTGGGTCTCTGCATCTGTTTCCATGTTCGATGAAACATCTCAGAAAACAGTTATGTTAGGTTCCTGTTTTCAAGCACAATAGAATGTTATTAATACTGTCAGGGGTTGACGTTCCTTTATGATGTGGGTCTCAATTGAGGCTACTCATTGGTTGACCATTCCCTCAACCTGTGCTCCACTTTTTATGTGGGACAAATTTTGATTTTGTGTATGAGTTGGTGTCCCCCACTCTCCACTGGAATCCCCCCTGGCTACAGGAGATGGCCACATTAGGCTTTATACATGCCTCTGCAAGGCATTTCAGCTAGGGTCAGACTCTCAGCAGCCTCTTTGTCCCAGGTCCCCAGCTAGTCCCAGAGATAGGCCCCTCACATGGAATTTCCTTTTCTCTTCCAGCTCTCTGGACCCACCTGTAACTATATCTGATTCCCAGTCCTTTTCCGCTCTCCATCACCTCTCCTTCTCAGTTTCCTCTTTCCATCTGCCTCAGATGTCTATTAATTTTCCACTTCTGAGTAAGATTCAAGCACCATCTCTTGGGTCCTCCTTATTAGCTTTTTGCGTCTGTGGATTGTACCATGGTTATATACGGCTAATATACACTTATAAGTGAGTACATACTATGTACGTCTTTCTGTGTCTTGGTTACCTCACTAAGGATGATGTTTTCTAGTTCCATTTATTTGACTGCAAAGTTCAATAATGTCTTTGTTTTTAATAGCTGAGTAGTATTCCACCGTGTGAATGTACCACATTTTCATATAATTTTTGGTTGAGGGACAGCTCAGTTGTGTTCAAGATCTGGCTATTACCAAAAAAGCTAGTTAAGCAAGTGTTTTTTTTAAGGGTGTTCCCAAGAATGATCAGACACAGCAGAGTAGTGACCTCCACATGACTTAGGATGCAGGATACAAGACATAGGATGTAGGATACTAGAGATAGTCAGCTACTGTGGCAAAAATCAGTGAAAAAACATAGCCATGACTGTCCTTTCGATTACTCTCTAACTGATATAAAGCCAAGACACTAGTGAGAAAGGAAAATGCACCAGATCCTGGGGCCTTGTCGGAAAAGCCACTGCTTCAGAGTGTTGGAGTTAGTAGAATAATATATCTGCATGCAGAAAAAGACATAAAACTGTTTCAACAAAAAGAACAAGTAGATATTCATTGAAGCTAGGGAGAGTGTTGAATTAAGATGCCCATATTTATCAAATAAAATTACAGAATGCCCAGTTTGTATTTCAAACACAAATCCCATTTTAAAATAACTCTGATACTATGTATTATATAGAGTGAATTTGTATGAAAACTAAATTACATATGCTATACTAAAAATTATTCAACAATTATCACAAATTCAAATTAAGCTGGGAAGAATATATTGTAACTGGCGACCCCTAGTAACAAGCGAACAAGTCTGTTCTTCAAACAAAAGGGGCAGCGGTGCCTCTAGTGATCAGATTCTATTTGCTGTAGAGTCAGAGTCCCTCTAGCAGGCAGGCAGTGTCTAGTACCTAACATGTCACTGTCATTTCTCATCTGGGTTATTGGTAAAGATTTTGAGTGGAACAACAGCTTGCCTTCTAGCTCATGGGTCAGCAATTCTCAGTACAGAAGCCATGTTTTCCTGTTGAAACCTTCATTATATCATCTAAATCCCAACTGATGTTTTCCGTTAGATCCATATCTAGCAATAAATAAATAAACGTTTCCTGAAAAACAAAACAAAAAACCCTCAGGGTTCCTTCACTGGATTAATTTCCACGCCAGCAAGAGGCCTGTCTGGTGTTTTCCAAAGCTGTCAATCACACTCCAATTTCTGGGGTTTTGTATTTTGTTTCTATTTCTACCAAAACTATCTGTTTCCCAATAAACTATACATGTCTCTCTCCTCCCATCCTTTGAGACTTTCTTCTTGGTAAGCAGCAGGTAACTGCAGCTTGTGAAACTGTGTTTGCTAAGACTGTGCTTCATCCTTCCTATTTGTCACATTGTACCCATATCACACAGAAAGCGTCAACCAACAAACCCTGCCATGGTCTCCAACAGAAGTTCTCAGTCTTCCTAATGCTTTGACCTTTTAACATAGGTCTTCATGTTGTGGTGACTGACTGGAAACTAATATTTTCAATGCTACTTTGTAACTGTAATTTTGCTACTGTTACTAATCATAATGCTAATATCTGATATGCAGGTGGTCTTAAGCAATCCTTGGACAAGGGTTGTTTATCCACCAAATGAATCAGGACACAAAGGTTGAGAGCCTCTGATTTTGACAGTAACTACTTTCAGAGGCTTATACATTAAACGTTTTGTGTCTAGGTGTGTGTGGTAGAGCCTTTCAGAGTAGATACTGTATAGGAGGTCATTAGATCATTGAAGTAGTGATCTTAAAGCAGACTGTGTACTCTAACACCTTCTACCCAGCACCCTTGCATTTTAAAAAATCATTATTTGTTTTTATTTGCTGCCTGGTTTGTGAGAGGTTTTAGTCTGTTCTGTAGACCTGCTGCAATGTCTTGACTTACCACAAGTGCCAAAACAATGAAGCTATCTGTCATGAAGACACAGACAAACAAGCAAAGCCACCTCCAAAGCTAGAAGCCAAAATAAATATTTAATCATTATGAGTTAATTTTTCCAGTTTTCTTTTTAGTGAAAAAAAAAAGAGGTATCCTGAATTTTCCTGTACTTATTTTCTTATATTTTCAGTACTAAGCTAAGCCATTATCCTCTCTCTCCTCACCACTGTGTACAACTGTGGAGCTTCTGGAGAGAGAATTGATGCTCAGTCAATACATGTTGAATAAATGAGTAGGTGAACATATAAATGAATACATTAATGAGGACATTAAAACATAATGTTGAACAAATACAGCAATGAAAATAAAATCTTTCCTTTAAAGCTGTATTTTATCATCCGGCTTGAGAGGTTTGATGGAAACTCAGTACATTTATGGGCTGTTTCTCCTGAATATTCATATATTAGAATATAACTTTTCTTAATTCCTTAGTGTGCTCCAGTAAACCTCAATCTCACACTCCGTTTCCACACTTATATAAAATGCTGCCTCAGGTGGGACACCCTGTAGCCTTTTAGCCTGGGCATTCATCATGCTAAATATATGCGTGGCCTATAAGTTCTGCAGAATAGCCTCCAATATGGAATAGGAGTGGTCCCGAGGCAGAACTTAAAATAAGCAAATAGGTCAAATGTTCAACTTACCTGCAATATTTTTAATTACTTGGCATATCTTTTTAAATGAATGTTCAGGCCCTATCCAACCATTGTGACACTGAACTCAAATGAGAGAAATACCAGGAGCCCCTTGTGTTTCATCTTTTTTAATGCTCCAAGTAAAATGAATCTTTTGATTTTTTTTTTTCATCCTGAAAAGTCTCTAAAGAGCCAATGGTTTAAATGCAAAATTTTTCCCTTAAGGAAAAGGTTCGAAGTTTTCATTTTTCCAAGAGTAAAATATTACTTTCTCACTTGAAAGTTTTGTCTGTTTTATTGCTATAGTTGAGAAAAGAAAAAAAAAAGTCTCAGAACTTCTTTAATATAGACCAATTCATCAAACTGAGTTCTTCTTGCTCTAGGTTATTCCTCATTGATATTCCCTTTGGTTGCTCCAAATTTCTAAATTAGTGCTTCTTACAAGTATGTGGCACACATTATTTAGCTAACTATTACCTTTCATTTGTATTCACTGTGTGTACTGAATTTATCATTGCTCAGCATTATAATGACCAGAAAGGAATGACTTATATTGCTGAGGATACAGAGATAACAGTGCTTTATTTAAAAAAAAAAAAGCATTGTAATATAATATGTTAAGGAAAGTAACTTCATCAAGCATTAGAATGTTAATGTATGGGAAAGTAAAATATGAAATGGAATACAATATCACTAAGTAATTGTATCTTTTGTTTAGTTGTTGAAATTGTTAATTTTTAAGTCAATATAACTCTTGTTTAGAAAAAATCTGTGTGTGTGTGTGTTTCTGTGTGTGTGTGGGTGGGTGATTTATGTGTGCATGTGATTGTGAGGGGGAATATGCACACATTGGTGGAGCAGGAGGATAATCTTGGGTGTCAGTCTTTACCTTAAAATTTTTGAGGTAAGAATTGTTTTGTTTGATTCTATTTACACTAGGCCCAGAGGCTCTTAAACCCTAGGGATTCTTCTCTATCCACCTTCTCACTTTTTAAGTGGGCTCGGAAGACCTTCATATTTTAAAATAAGGTCTTTACCCATTGACCTATCTTCTGTCTTCCCTACTACCACCTATGAGACAAAGTCTTAAAAGCAAGCCTATCTCTGAACTCACTGTTCAGCCAGGCTGGATGACCTCACACACCTGAATGTCTTGCATCCATCTCTTCCATGCTGAGTTTATAAGCATGGGCCACACCTACACACTTATCAATGTATTTATATGTAGGTATATAATATATAAAGATGTATGTGTGCCTGTGTGCATGTATGTGTATAGATGGGAGAGAGAGAGAGAGAGAGAGAGAGAGAGAGAGAGAGAGAGAGAGAGACAGACAGAGAAAGAAAGAGAGAGAGACATAGACAGAGAGAGGCAGAGAGCAAAGACCAAACTCTATAAGATTCAAGGATTATAGTTTGAAGTCCTTAATTTAAAATTAAATATAAATACTTTATAATTTACTATTAAATTTACATTATTTTTTGAAAACTAATTGGCTAAATGTCTGTCTGTCTGCTTTTTTCTATATAAAATCAAATCATAAAAATGCTTCCATGGTATTATACTAATTGTCCCTTTAGAAAAAAAGTGTTTAGTCTTATATTATATATATTACATATATATATTATATATATATAATGTTCCAGGCATATATAAATGGATAATTTTATTGTCCATTTTATAGCTATCAAATATCTATATAGTAACCAAATATTTGGTCAAAATAATGTATATATTTATAAGTTAGCATTTATAAGTTAAAATTACCATCTACCTCTGTATATAGTTTAGCACACGAACTTCCACACTCCAGAGAAACCTTACCAATTCTGATACAGGTCTTTTGAGAGAAAGACTGAGATCATCCTGTGAAAATAGAGTGCTTCCTCCAGATTCATCTGTAATAGAAACTTCCCCTTCATCCACATCCTTTCACTGAGCCCAGTGACTTACAGCTGTGTAGGGACCCCAGAAGTGATAGTCTATTCTTGAAATCCTGTGTATTTGCATCTGTTTCATTATTTTGCGCTAATTTTCTGAAAACATCCTAATAAGTGTCTTATATTTTTCTCTTTTGTAAACACTTGAGTGATTTTTCATTGGTGGTTGTTGTTGTTGGCTTTCCTATTGACACTTCGATCTGAGCCTCCCACAAAGCTCCTCACGTTGGCTATAGAAGCTCTTGTAGGAGAGAAGAAAACCTTGTGCTTTGTGTGATTGTCTAGTGTTTTCAATTCAGAGGCAGAAGAATACAAGAAAATGGGATAAAGACAAATTATCACAGGAAATAATCAGACAAAAAGCTGATTTCAGTAGAGAAATGCCTGTAAATATAATTTAAGAAATGTTTCTTTTAAAGTCTTTATGGGCCGGGCAGTGGTGGCGCACACCTTTAATCCCAGAACTTGGGAGGCAGAGGCAGGCGGATTTCTGAGTTCGAGGCCAGCCTGGTCTACAGAGTGAGTTCCAGGACAGCCAGGCACACACAGAGAAACCCTGTCTCGAAAAAACAAAACAACAAAAAAACCAAAAACAAAACAAACAAAAAGGTCTTTATGGAATGTAAGGGCATTATTATTGTACTAATGTAAACTGGTTCGTTTATACATGCAGGCATGTATGTAAAGGTAGTGTTTACTACCTGTAGTGTGAATCCTGTGAGTCGAATAAACAGGATGTTCACAGGCTAAGTTAAGGCACCTGATGATTCCCTCAGGAAGACAAAACAGTTCCCAGTATCTAGGGAAGCGAGCTTACTGTGCAAAGGTCCCTCTTAGGGAAAAGAGCCATTACCAATTTTAGTAATGACCATGGTGACATACCTTGCCAGAAATGTGCTCAGTTTTCAACTGCTTCTTCTTTGGTTTTCATAGTAATTTATCCAGGTATATAGGATTCAAGCCAGCAGAATTAGCATGTGTTGTATTACATGAGACTTTTCTGGCATTTAAGGTTAAACAGAGAACTAAGCTAAACTTTGAAGTATCTAATTTCAGTTATAAACAATCACCTTGGGACCCATGGCTCCAGCTGTATATGTAGGGGAGGATGGCTTTGTCGGGCATCGGTGGGAGAGGAGTTCCTTGGTCCAGTGAAGGCGAGTGTGAGGGAATTCAAGGGTGGGGAGGTCGGAGTGTGGGGGGGAGGTGGGGGCACATCCTCATAGAAGCAGGAGGAATGAGGATGGTATAGGGGGTTCTTGGGTGTGTGTGTGGGGGGGAAGGGGATAATATCTGAAATGTAAATAAAATATCCAAAAAAAGTGAAGAAGAAGAAGAAGAAGAAGAAGAAGGAGAAGGAGAAGGAGAAGGAGAAGGAGAAGGAGAAGGAGAAGGAGAAGGAGAAAAGGAGGAGGAGGAGGAAGAGGAAAAAAGCAATCACCTTTAAACTTAATGCTAGGCATGCAATAAACTCATAAATGTGATTCTATAAGGCAACTGTGGCTTTTGAGACGATGTAAAGTTTAATGTATTTGCCAACATTTTTGTTTATCTCTTATAGTTCTTAATTCATAGATACTTTTTAAATCATTACTTATTTTACACTATAAAATTATGTACCAATATTTACCAATGAGGTTTTAAGAACTCACAGTATTATTTTCACTTTGTGTCTGAAATTTTAATTGATTGCTGTGGGAACATACTATCAGTTAGTTGATACAAAAAAATTCTGAAACATTATAACATTCTGTTTAGGCCATAAATTATACAAAATTGCCCCCTTTAAAACCAATAAAATTAGATGTTTTTCAAAACATCTATAGCATCTGGAAAGAATTTAAAACCTTTTAAAATACATATAATTGAATGAAATAAACTATTATTTTCCAAGTGTCTATGCTAAGACTGTGGAGAACACTGATACAGAGACAGGAAATGAGATACTTTCTTACCAACCACAGGGCTGGTATGGTAGTTAACTCCCTTAAAAATGTTAGAACCTAGCAACACCTATAAAGCACAGCCTCTTATCATTACTACTCTCTGCAATATGCATACACACTATTAAATTAACATTTTTATTTAACCCCAATAACTCTGCAATGGCCATTTTTGTTTAATATTAATATCATAGTTGGAAATTGCAATGTATTAATTGCATTTTGAATAAATATAAGTGCTGTTAAAAAAAAAAAAAAAAAAAAAAAAAAAAAAAAAAATATGTAACCATTATCTATTCCCACTGCCTTAGCAAGGTGTGTGTTGAGGGTTTTTTGGTTTTTTTTATTTTTATTTTTTAGGGTTTAAATAATACATTTAATCATTTGATGCTGTCTTAGAGGGCAAAGAATAACTCAGTTTCTTCTACACACTTTTACATGAACTATGTACAACTGTATAGCCTTTGCCCTCTATGGATTTTATATAGTTATTTCTTTTGTTGTCTAATATTATACTTTTGTGAGAAGCCAGGCTGAGAAAGTTCAGGGATTTTGCAGAAAGTACATGGAAAGTTGGACTCCATGACCTAAGCAGAGGATAATACATCAGTCTACCCTGGCCTACTGGAAGCATTTCTTTAAATTAAACTACATCCTGTCACCATATAAAGCCATGAAGAAAACATGGTTACATCTTTCTACCTTTAATTAGAAAGTCTCTTATAATGACTCAGTAAGTGAGGGGTAAGTGGCTTAAAAATGGTCATTACTTACTGTGTGGATGTTGTTAGATACTAGTTCATAGGGATCACTGCTTGCCAATTTCCTCAAATTGTATAACCACTTAAATAGCCTAATTTACTTTTTTTTTTTTTACTATGCATTTCAAGGCCAGTGAAACAGTCCAGTATGTAAAGTCACTTACCACCAGCACTGACCTCCTTAGCTGAATACCTAGGACCTACATGGTAGAAGGAGAAAACAATCCTCTGACCATCATCAAACCTATGTTGTGACATATGCATGCAATATACAAACAATATAAATAAGTAAAATGTAGTAAAAATTAGCATGTGTATTTGTGTTTACCAATTATTTTTCTCTATCTTTTTGATATAACAGGGATCCAAATGACATATTTATTTGAAATGTTTGTGATACCATGTATTTATTTTTATTGATAATTTCTTTTTATTGAAAATGGTATCTTTTCCTCATACAGTATATCCTAGTTATGGTTTTCCCCTCCCTCTGCTCCTTCCAGTTCCTCCCTTCTATCTCTTATAGAAAAGCAAACAGGCATCAAAGGAATAAAAATAAAATAAGGTAAAACAAACAAACAAACAAAAACCCCATCTGAAGAGGAAAAACCCAAGACAAGGCAATGAGTACAAGAAAAGGCACAGGAATCAAATACAAATACAGAAACTCCCTCATTCTCACACTCTAGAATTCCATAAGAAGCAAAACACCAGAAGCCAAATTATATGTACAAGTTATACATATGTAAAGTTAAAAAGAGAAAAAAATAAAAATAAAAAAGATAAAATTTAAAAAATAAGAAAGAAAAGGTCATTCTACAAAATTGTGGGAGAAGCCATTAAGTTCATTTTCTGTGTCCATCTACAGTTGGGCATGCAGCCTCCCCATGAGAGTGTTTTGTTTCCCCAGTAGAACTGAAACTTTCTTGGAGAAAACTAAATTTTCATTTGCAAGTGCTTATGAATTAGAGATATTTGGGGGTTAGGGATGAGGGCATACATCTACTTCTCCTTTCAGCTCTAGGACCTCATCTGGTGAAACACGTGCATGCCCTGTGCATGCTGCCTCGTGTAGTGGGATATTTCCTGCTACATTTGCAATAAAGCTTAGTAATTGGGGAGGAGGTAATGTGGGAGGAGCAAAGAGTAGTAAGGAGAAGGAAGAGCAGAAGGAGGAGGAGAAGAGAAGATGGCTGAGTGTCTCTAGCAGTCTAAGGTAGTTATAATATCTAGGTTAGATAATCGGGTAACAATTCTAATTGTGTGGGCATCTTATTAATTGAGCATTTCCAAATACATACATCCATTGGATAATCTTCAAGCATTAATACGTCTTTATTCTTCTGGGTACTGGAAGTATAGTAGAAATGGTCTGGGCTCAGCCGAGCATTGTGGACAGAGTGGTGGCTAGCTCTGACAGCATGGTGGACTGGCAGAACCAGCCACAATACTGGCGTGGGTGCCAGGGCCCGTGTTTCTAGATAGCTGGAGCCGTAGTCCAGAGCTGGAACAGCGAGAAAATGGTGGCTGGCTGGGAACAATCTGGACCAGGCACAGATTTCTAAATATTACCCCCTATAGCCTCGGGCTCTATTAACATACAAACATCAGTTCAGTTTTGTTTAGAAAGGACTAATTTCCTTGGTGTCCTCCACCCTTCTGGCTCTTAAGCTTAAATCCTAATACTGTAGAAGATTTACATATGTGTATATATCACCCAAAGACCCAAAACATAACAGAGTCTCAAATCACACTTACCCATGCCCAACAGTAGATGACCAACAAAACATTTAACTCAGTGGAGCTTTGGGATTCCTTTGTCTCATAATACTTTGTCAATGCTTTTTCCCCTGATATTTATTTTCCATATTTATTAGAGTTTTGTTTTGTGTTTTGATGGGATTCCTTATATGTGTATGTCTCTGCATATATATGTTTTTATATTTTTTCTTTGCCTCATTTTTTTCATTTGCTTGTTTATTTTGTTCTATTTGGTTTGTTGGTTTGTTTTCATCTTCTTAGTATTTTCTATATTCCTGAGAGTTTTCTAATAAAAAATACTGGGTGGGAATTAGTGGGAAGGATCTGCAAGCTGTCAGGGAGTGGAAACTATAACAAAAATGCATTGTATAAAAACAGTCTATTTTCAATAAAAAAAAAAAAAAAACAGAAAAAATGTATTAGTTGATAGACATACAAATACTTCTCTGTCCTAGCCCAAAGTCATTTTCAGGCCTGAAGCCTACTTCTAGAACAAAAATTTCTTAAGAAACAACACAAAAATTTATCATTTTATGTAGATGTATGTTCTGGATTTAGTATATTTAGTTCATATATTTGTTATTATTGAAGAATTTTATGCATGTATATAACATATTTTGATCAATTCTCTGCCTTTCCCTCCTCTACATTCTCTTCCTGTGTCCATTCCCTTCCCAACCACAATTTCTTTTTATTTCCTGTGTGCTTCTTTTAATAAACATGCAAAATCAATGTATTTTTAGTTAACTATGCAAATATTTATCTGTGCAGATTTGCTTAGGAGCTTGCTGGGTTTTATACTGAGAATAGAAATGAAATGAAAACCTAAAATTAGCACATCCATGACACATTCTGAAGAAAAAACCATGCTAGTTAAAATTACATATTTTATATAACAAAGAAATAAAGGTATTAATTAACTTATACTGAATCATTACATAATTTCTCAGCTTATCACTTGATGACATGTGCTTTGGATTTAGTGGCCTGCATGGGAGTAAGATGAGATTACAACAAACAAATGATCACTGTTGACTTTGAGGTTTTGTATAGCCACCACACAAAACAAAACACAGAAACTGATATTCCTGTCTCTCTGACAACTGTATTTTTATTTCCATGTGATTTTATTATCATTAAAATATTAACTGGACATATATTTTTTTAATAATCAATGGAACTTCTCTCTTCCACATCAGGGCCAACCTGTGTATCTCTCAACCGTTTGTGAGTCTTTTGGAACTTCATATTCAGTCAGTCCCTTTAGACATCAAAACAGGTAGCCAAATCTTGAATTCTTTGTATATTTACTTTTGATCCCTTTAGGTCTTTAAAAATACTTTAGGTCTTCTTTCCTAATTTGAAATCTCTTTTTTATTTATAATGACACCAATGAGTTTTGAATCACATAGTTCAGAAAACACACACACCATAACAAAAAAGGAAGGCATAATGAAAGAAAGGGGAAGGAGAGAGAGAGAAATATATATATATATATATATATATATATATATAGAGAGAGAGAGAGAGAGAGAGAGAGAGAGAGAGAGAGAGAAACAATGAGTAATAATTGCATGTTGGTACCACTTGGCCTTAATGTTTTTGCATTTCCTTCTACAACTAATCTCAGGCCATGTGTTGACATTGATTAAACATTACTCATATCTCAATGTAATTTCTGGTACATTTATTCTCCTCTGAATGTATGATTGAATAGTTGATTGCTCTGTTTGGAGATTCTGAGTCATTATAGAATTTGTTCTTTTTATACAGTATATGACCAAATCAACAATGAGGTTTCAAAACCATGACTTGTGACTTATAGAGGACATTTTCTCTTCTTAGAATGACTTGTTATTCTTCTTTTTTGTTTATGTCTGAGCAAAAAAACTGGCTCATAAAGGCACTCACCAACAGCAAGCATGGAAGTCTGATATTCACTTCTGGAACCCATCTTAAGGTAGATGTAAAGAATAACTCTACAATGTTGCCCTCTGACCTATTCATGCAAATATGTTCTCCACACACATCATGCAAATGCTCAAACACAGAGCAGAGTTCTCTCTCTCCATCATAAGAATGCTGGTGATCAAACTCAGGCTACTGAGTTTCCCATGAAGCACCTTTACCAAGTGAGATGTATCTGGATACATGTAAAAGAAGTATCATAAAAATACAGTTCTGTTGTTTACTTTATTTCGATGTGAATCTGTAACACAAAAACATCCACTCTGAATTTACTGATTCATAACATAACATTCAAACATAACATTCATAATATTTGCAAAACTAATTAAAAGGCAATTTTCCCTTCTTTATTTTCTATATTACTAGAGTTCTTTATAGAAGGAGTTTGAATTAGCTACTTTAAAAAAAAGATAGATATTATCATTTACACTTAAAATAGAATAGTATCTTTGTTCATAACCTCAATTAAATTTTTTTATATATTTTATGTCCTATTAAGAGGTTGCCTTTAGCCACATTTAATATTCTTAATTCCCTCAGAATTGGCACTTTTTTTTACAGGATTATTTTGCAATTGTCTTAGAAGTTACTTGGGTTGAGGATAGTATTGTTTTTTAAAATAGCAATTTCCTCCTCTGTCTAGTATCTGAGAAAGTGACTGTTGTTTAGTTAAAGATCATAGTTCATAGTTACTTTTGAAAAAGTATTTTCTACTGCAGTCAATGTTTCTCAGAGAGTGTGTGGACTAGAAATTTCTGGGAATTTGAGTGTTAAAATTAGCTTTGTTGTGAAAAGACTCGATCCTGGATTGTCTACATAACGTAATTTAGTATTCAGTATTTAGGTTTTGATTTTTTTTTTTATTTTTATTTTATGCTGAAAGAGACTTTCTATTCTTCCAAGCAAGAGAAACGGGAAAAAAAAAACTCATGATTTACCAAGCTGACAAAAATGCTTTCAGCATTCACTTTGTATATTTCTTCCATTGTCTGTGAGCTGCAGAAGGAAAGGCAAGCCTGCAAGTGTAAGGAAATTAAAAAGCATGTTGTAGCTGGAAGCACTTTGCTGTTAATTTATTACCCAATAAATGCAACAAGCTTCCTCTGGGGTCTGAAGACCTAGAGAGAAAAGCAACATGAAGGTACCCATGTGAAGAGTTTCCTAGCTAATTATAAGCAGTGGCTGATTAGAGATGTGCAGTGTGATTCTTCCACTAAAGTTTTATTCCCTACACCTGTACCTCTGAGTCTAGCTGTTGATAGTGGCATAAAACCCAATGATTTACAAGATACCTACTGAATATATAATGCCTTCAAAATATTAGTGCTCATTAAAGTTATAAATATATTAGAATTTGACAGCTGAGACTTTAATAAGGGGGACTCCCATAGGATTTCTGATATGCTAAAGAGACTTCACACACTCTATTCTTAGAAACCTCTAGTGGCTTCCCATTGAAAACCAAAACAAAAGGATCAAGACAGCTATTGTCCATAAAGTTCTTCTTGATCTCACTGGACGACACATCTCCAATGACTTTTCTTTTTTGTCTTATGTGAGCATAGCACCTCATTTTTCCGGCCTTCTCCCTTTTTCCTGAACACAATTATGCCTGTTCCCAAACTATTTCTGTTTCTTGGACTGATCTACTTTGAGATGTTGACTACCTTATCTTTTATGCTCTAGGTTTCCAAGGAGGCTTCCTTGAATCATCTTTACAATACATCACATTTACCCTAACTCCACTCTGTGTAGTAGAATTTCTAACATGTATCAGGACTACATGTTTAGTTGTTAATATTTTATTGTCTGTATTCTCACACCATTGGACCATCACTGCCAAAACATAAAGCTCTAAGTATCCAATTAGTCACATAAACACATTAGCTTATATTTAGTTAGAAGTTAAGCTATTACAATCTAGTTCATTATTTAATAAATAAATACCATGTGTTCTTTATTTGAAAAAGCCTATGACTAACATTATTAGGTGAAGAGCAAAGAATTAATAACAGCAACATCACCAGAACCAGGAATGATAGAACATACCTGCAATCCAAACTCTTGAAAGACTGAGATAAGAAGCTCTCATGGAGTTGGAGGTCAGTCTAAGCTACATAGTGACTTTCAGGACACCTAAACCAAAGTAAAACTCCAGACACACTGTTTCCAAAATAATAATAATAATAATAATAATAATAATAATAATAATAAGAAGAAGAAGAAGAAGAAGAAGAATGATAATAATAAATAAAAATGAAAATAAAAAGGAACAAAAGAAAATGAGTGATTAACTTTTACAATTAGATTGCTAGAAAATTTATCATGTGAAAGTGAGAAAATATAAAACTGTATTGAAAAGGAAAAGATGCAGCAACAATAAAATACCACCTTGATCATGATTGATTAAGGACACTGATATGAAATACAAACTCATGTGCTAGCCAATACAGCAGACATTCAGTGTTTGACACACTACATATATAAATACAGGCAGTCCATGTAGTAACTTTTAAGATCACTATTCTGTGTCTTATTTATAGGTCTGAATTCCAAGATATGTGATAAGACAAATATTTCTCCAACATGACAGTAGGTATACCAAAGTGAAAGGAGAAAAGCTCATGAGGCCTACATTCTACAGGCCTCAGGAAAGCCGGGATTCAGAAAAATAAATAGGCTTCCCCTAGGGAAAACAGACAAATTTGTCATCAAATACCAAATATTCAACCCTAGAAACATACATGGATAGCACTAAAATTTTTCAGACTGAGTGGGTTATACTTGGGATCATATATGTACATACACACACATTATATTACATATATATTATATATAATATATAGTTTGATTACAAAAAGATACTATGGATTAGAAAAGGAACAAAGAAGGATATATGAGTGTGGAGAAAGGCCAGAAAAAGGAGAAATAATGTAATTGCATTATAATGTCAAGATTTTAAAAAATTAAAATTACAAAGTAATGCCTATAATCTACACAGGATACACAGGCAAAGATCTGGAATGAGGTAAACAAAACTGAAGAAAGTTTCTCATTACCCTTAAAAATAAAAAAAAAAAAGAAAGAAAGGAATAAAAATAACAAAATTTATCAGCGTAAATCTCAAAATTCTAGTGTCTTGTTTATTAAAATGTCAGTGTATGTAATTAGAGAATAACCAATTTAAGTTTTTCTTTTAAGGCCAAAAGTGGTATGCCCAGGATTACCTCCTTGGTTGATGGTGTGTGGCGGATGGACACATGTCTCTTCTTTTATCCCTTTCTGTCTCTTTTTCCTCTGCTTACAGATGTTTATTTTAATAAAACCATTGAAGTAAAATGTTTTCTAATAAACAAATATTAGATTGTATGTATATATATATATATATATATATACATAATTAATAAATCAATGTATAATCCAATGCAGTTTCCTTCAAACTCCAAATAATTCTAAATAAGTGAATTACATACACATTTTTTACCTAAATGTATGATCCTTCTGAGCATGTATCCTGTCATGGGACTGTGAAAACAACATAATTTACTCCCTATGAAATCATAAAATATTTTATTATGTGACATTTATTTCTTAATCAAAAACTATGAGGCTACTACAGGAGCACATAAAACATGGTTGTAAGTCACATGTGCATTGTGTTCCTTTGGAAAAGTGAAAGCCAAGCATATGTACATTAGCTAATTGTAACATAACTATTTTGCAAGCAATGCAGACCTGTCAATAATCACAAAGCTTTATGTTTATTAAGTCATTTAATTGATACCTCTCATTGACATTTCAAATTTATTCCTTCCATTTTTTAATTAGCTGCCTGAAAGCTAGAATTATGAAATCAACTTGCTGTTAACCGATTTAAGCACAATGTTTAACTCATATTAATAATGGTGACTCTAACTGCCAAAAATTTAACAGAATTTAAAAATATTACACTAAAAATGTACATGTCTGTAACTCATAGGAAAATCATATGAACCAAAAGTATGATTTGAATTATCTTAGTATAGGTAGGTTAATTTAAATTATATAAAGTTTGATTGTTTTTGAAGTATTACATATGTATATTCTAAGAACAGTTGTTTTAGGGTATGTTGCATATTAATAGGCAAACATATTTTATAGGCTATACCCAAATTAAGAAAAATGAATATTTGTATATGAGATCATTAGTTTTCTTAGATTCAGAATCAGCCAATTATAATAGCCTTTGCATTTCTTTCCTCAGTATGCATACCGTAACATACCATAAAATAGTCAAGGAGGTTCATTAGGCTAGTTCAGTAACTAGAGTTGTACATTTTCTGTTAGATATGATCTCACAGGAAGTCTGAGTTTTCACTTTCTAGTCTCAGCACAATGAGTATAACAGTCGAACTCAGAAATACTAGTAGAGTATCACCATTAGATATGAAAGAAACCTTTAAGGTGCGAGGATGCAGTTTAGTGATAGGAACACTTTTGCGGCATGGGTGTAAACAATTGCTTGTGTAGTGTCTACTTGGAAAGAGAATGACTGTGTTTGTTTCATGGCAGGATTTAAGCCAGGTAGCCCAGTGCATGTGGCTCACTGGGAAAGGATGTTTCTGGAAATGCCTTGTAGGATGAAGAGGAGACCCTGGGAAGAACCCCAACAGCCAACGTTTATCACTGGTGGAATCTGAAGAAGATGCCTTTCCAGGGAAAACAAAACAAAACATCCAATCTCACCTCTCTGACAATCTGTTCTTGTCTCTCTTTGTGTGTGTCTCTCTGTCTCCCTCCCTGTCTCTGTCTCCCTCTACCTCTCTGTCTCTTTTTTGTGCTCTGTCTCTGATAATGCCGCAGAGAAAGGTGTTTAAAATGAACATCTTAACTCTCCCATTCAGATCCTCCGTAGTTTGATTTTTCACTCTTCCCAGGACATTTTGTTGTCCAACATTGAACTGAGAGTTGTTGGCATTTAGCCATTCCCTGAGAATATTTGCAACAAGACTCTGAGGTTAATGACAGTTGTGGGACAGACTTAACAGTCCCTTGGGTCTGAAAGAACACCAAGGACACTCAGCAAGGTTCTCTTAGAATGTCAACTAAGTTTCAGGTAACGTGTGATTTGTTTTCGTTTTTCTGTTCTTTTCTTTTATGATTCCCAAGCACAAGTCTGAGGTACTGTGAGTGATCCTAAGAACAAGAGTTTGTAAAATGCCTTATGGGAAAACAACAAACCAATCAAATGTGTTAAATACTTTTCTCCAGGCCTCAGCTCCACTACTCTGACCTTGGTTTGATATTAGCCGACTCATGGTGGACATTAAAGACGGTATCTGGAAACAGAAATGACAAGACAAATTTATGTAGCAATGTTTTAATGAAAATATTCTGATCAAAGGCTTTCAGGGAAATAGTGCTCTGTTGGTCTTTGGAGCAATGTTCTGCAATGCTCTCTTGGCTATTTCAGAATTGCTAGTGATTTTATAGGTGGTGTGTACTTAAATGACAATTTACTTTTTATTTGTATTTAAATTATTTATAAAAGTTATCAAATAAATCTAACAAGTTATGTGATGTCATGTTATTTTATGAGCAATCTAGTTAGTTTTTCTCCAAAAGAGTTTTAGTTTTGCAAATGTAGTTATCACCCTAGGTAGAACTGAATATTTTAAACTTTTTTCTTTAAAAAGTAAAGCTTTATGGTATTGAAGAACTTTATATTTATTAATCCAGAAGTCATTTTGTGGTTTAACTAGTTCATTAGAGCTAGCCTTCATCTTCGAATTCTGCTATCTAATGGGAGCTAGGTTCATAAGGCATGTAGTAATATGCCCAGAAATATTTTGTTTTTATAAGTTCTTTTGAATTTATATATAAATATCACAAAATTATTCATGTTAATGAGATGTGAGGTGATATATCACTGCAAGTATACATTGTACCATGTATAAAGCAGACTCAGTACCTCTCACAATATTGATTATTTTTTCCAGTGAAAACTTCTAGAAGAATTTTTAGAGGTTTTTGAAACATAGAATACATGACATTTTATCTATAGGTCCTCTGTTGCATAACAGCATGTCAGTACTCCAGCAACTAACTATCTTAGTTTTGATTAATAATCTTTCCCACATTTATTTACAGATCTTTTTATCTTCTGCAGCCTTTGGCAATTTCCATTCTACTTATATTTTAATGAAATATTTGTTTGGATTACACTTGTAAATAATATTATATATCATATTCAGTCACTTAGCAATAACACAACACATAGCACACACTTTAACTAGAGTGAAACATTTTGAAGTTAAAAAAGAAAAATTAATTAAAAGTCAGCTTCATAGCTAAAAAGCATGTAAGTCCATGTCCATACAAAGTATCAGCACTGAAAGTGAACATATTGAAAAAATGATCAGTATTTTTAAAGAAAAAACAAACATGTAATGACAATTTTTGAATTTTGGTTTCACTGAAAAACACAAATATTATGGGAATATGTTTTCATTTTAATCCCAGATGTGGGATATGAGGCTGCTTCAGATTTTCCACAGAGCTGATAGTGGTTTGTCTTGTGCTTTAGCAGAGATGTGATCTTGCCAGGTAGTTCCTAGGATTGTGTGATGTTAGGAATTCTGGGAGCTTTTCAGAGGGTATATAAAAGCTAAGGCCCTAAGCGGGGGTGGTTGTTTGGTTGAATGATAGGGTGTTTGTTGTTGGTTGTTGTTTGTTAAGAAATTATGAACAAGGAAGAAACAAGAAGAAATTAGGTATTCTGGTGGTGAAGATCGAACTTGTCCTAAGGAAGTTATTGCCCCTAATCAACAGGAAGTAGTCTAGCAATAATTTCTTTCTGACCCATGACTTTATTCAGAGATTTTTTTCTTCCTTTCCTTTCTATTCTGGTTTCTCCCCTATCTAGTGTTGGGTTAAAAGATTGGTAGAAAAGGGTTTGAGATGATGACAGAATGAAGACCTCACAAAGTAGTCAAAGTCTGGCTACACAGACCTCAGTTTAACTCTATCCTAATGTGTTTGTTGGAGTGATTAAAATAATGATAATAAACAAAATAAAGGGATATAAGGGAAAGAGGAAAAGAATGGGACAGAACTTGTTTATCTCACTCTTTTCTTCTCCAGAAAGAAGTGACCTTCATAACCTCAGTAGCACTTTAATACTATGTAGCTAATGAGCAGTAAGAGAATATTAACAATTGTGTGCTCTCCAAGAATTTTCAACTATATTAAGAAAAGTATTTTATCCCTCTAAAAGGTCTTTTTAGGCTTATCTCAAGCAATTATCACAAACAATTTTGTCTGTTAATTTGTATAGGTATTTAATGCTAATTTTTTTTTCAGCCAAATGAGATATAGAAGACATATTACCCCATTTAGACTGATTACTTAATACATATTCCAGTACCTATGGATCTTCCACATGCTATGATGGTTTCTCTTAGGATTTACTCATAAAATAATTTTATAATTAAGTTGATAATGTTTTATTAATTTCTAATGTTTATTAAACTCCCAGATTAAGCATTATAAATCATGACCTATTACTTTTTAAAGTTCTATTTTTTCCTAGCAATGACAGATATAGATAGGTCTATAATTAACATAATATATGAGTGAATTATTATAGGTACCTTACAATTAGAAAAACTATAAAACATGAGATTATCACTAATAAAACTAATATAGCATATATAATAAAATCATATACTTAAAAATGCTTACATATCACTGAGCACATGTGAGCAACACCATAGAATATGGTCATATTAAGTTAAAAACATTCAGTGTGTCATTATTATTACTCAATGGATTGAGTCCATGTTTTAAATATACAAATCTCTGACATTAAGATATACCACACTCTCCATGGTATTATAATTTACTTTGTCTCATGCAGTTTATGCAGGTTGTGAGAGTTTTTCACAGAGCTGTTACTACATGAAGTGGTAATGTGACTGGAACACTTTAACCCATGATAGATTTCAAAATATCCCTGGCCATTCTGTGTAAAGTGTGATGACAGAAAATATGAGCATGTACATGACTACACAGAAAATATGGAAGTCCTTTCTTTGAAAGTTTATGTTTTTCATATTATACTTAATACTTTTCTTAAAAATATCTTCCCATAAAAAAAAAAAAAAACAAACAAAAAAAAAAAAAAAAAAACAGATGAAGCGGGGCTACCAGGAGCTCTAACCAGGGTAGTATCTCAGGTAAGGAATCAGCAACACTCACCCCAAACAGGGAGTAACTGGGGCACACAGGGACCCAGGAATTCACTCCTGGCCCAGAGCACTGATTCCTTCCTGTTTCTGCCTGAACACTGAGCAGATCTTAGACCTCAGCTCTAACCCCAGCAGCAACACTCATCCCAAACAGTTCTGACACAACCAAGATAATAGGAAAGACAGGCTCCAGTCAGAGACAGGGCAAATAGCACCAAGGAGATCCAGATGATGAAAGGCAAGCATAAGAACACAACCCAGAGTACTCGGCTTCATCAGAACCTAGTTCTCCCACACTAGAAAGTCCTGAATTACCCATATCACCAGGAAAGCAAGAGTCAGATCTAAAATCACTTCTAATGATGATGATAGAGAACTTTAAGAAGGGCATAAATAACACCCTCAAAGAAATTGAGGAGAACACAGATAAACAGGTGAAAGCGCTTAAAGAGGAAACAAACAAACAAACAAAAAATCCCTTAAAGAATTACAAGAGAACACTACTAAACAGGTGAAGGAATTGAACAAAACCATCTAGGACATAAAAATGGAAGTAGAAACAATCAAGAAATCACAAAGGGAGACTAGCAGGGATATAGAAAACCTGGGAAAGAAATCAGGAGTCATAGATGCAAGCATCACCAACAGAATACAAGAGATAGAAGAGAGAATCTCAGGTGCAGAAGATACTATAGAAAATATTAACACAACGGTCAAAGAAAACACAAAATGCAAAAATTTCTTAACACAAGACATACAGGAAATTCAGGACACAATGAGAAGTCCAAACCTAAGGATAATAGGTATAGAAGAAAGTGAGGATTCCCATCTTAAAGGGCCAATAAATATCTTCAACAAAATTATAGAAGAAAACTTCCCTAATCTAAAGAATGAGATGCCCATAATCATCCAAGAAGCCTACAGAATGCCAAATAGACTAGACCAGAAAAGAAATACCTCCCATCACATAATAATCAAAACACAAAATGCACAAAACAACAAAAAAAAAAGAATTTTAAAAGCAGTAAGAGAAAAAGACCAAGTAACATATAAAGGCCGACCTATTAGAATAACACCAGACTTCTCACCAGAGACTATAAAAGCTAGAAGATCCTGGACAGATGTCATACATACCCTAAGAGAACATAAATGCCAGCCCAGGATACTATACCCAGCAAAACTCTCAATTACCATAGATGGAGAAATCAAGATATTCCATGACAAAACCAAATTTACACAATATCTTACACAAACCCAGCACTACACAGAATAATAGCAGGAAAGCACCAATACAAGGAGGGAAATTATACCCTAGAAAGATCAAGAAAGTAAGCCTCTTCCAACAAACACAAAAGAAGATAATCACACAAACAATGCCTCCACTGTTAACAAAAATAACAGGAAGTAACAATCTCCTCTCCTTAATATCTCTTAACATCAATGGACTCAATTCCCCAATAAAAAGACATAGGCTAACAGGGGCTGGATATGCAAACAGGAAGACAAGGGAAAGCCCACACTCACATGGAAATTGAACAATACTCTACTCAATGATAATGTGGTCAGGGAAGAAATAAGGAAAGAAATTAAAGACTTTTTAGAATTTAATGAAAATGAAGACACACCATACCAAAACCTATGGGACACAATGAAAGCAGTGCTAAGATGAAAATTCATAGCTCTAAGTGCTTACAAAAAGAAACTGGAGAGTGCATACACTAGCAGTTTGACAACACACCTAAAAGCTCTAGAACAAAAAGAAGAAAATACACCCAGGAGGAGTAGATGGGAGGAAATAATTAAACTCAGGGGTAAAATCAACCAAATAGAAACAAAAAGAACTATACAAAGAATCAATAAAACCAGGAGCTGGTTCTTTGAGAAAATCAACAAGATAGATAAACCCTCAGCCAGACTAATCAGAGGGCAGAGAGACAGTATTCAAATTAATAAAATCAGAACTGAAAAGGGAGACACAACAACAGAACCCGGGGAAATCCCAAAAATCAGCAGATCCTACTACAAAAGCCTATACTCAACAAAATTGAAAAAATCTGGATGAAATGGACAACTTTCTAGACAAATACCAGTTACCAATGTTAAACCAGGAGCACATAAACCATCTAAAGAGTCCCATAACCCTGAAAGAAATAGAAACAGTCATTAAAAGTCTACCCACCAAAAAACAGTCCGGGACCAGATGGTTTCAGTGCAGAATTTTATCAGACCTTCAAGGAAGACCTAATACCAATTCTTTTCAAACTGTTCCACAAAGTAGAAATAAAAGGAACACTGCCCAATTCATTCTATGAAGCCACAATCACGCTCATACCTAAACCACACAAAGACCCAACAAAGAAAGAAAACTTCAGTCCAATCTTGCTTATGAATATCGATGCAAAAATACTCAATAAAATTCTCACGAACAGAATCCAAGAACACATCAAAACAATTATCCATCATGATCAAGTAGGCTTTATCCCAGGAATGCAGGGTTGGTACAATATACGGAAGTCCATCAATGTAATTCACTATATAAGCGAATTCTCAACTGAGGAATCTTGAATGGTTGAGAAGCACCTAAAGAAGTGTTCAACATCCCTATTCATCAGGAAAATGCAAATGAAAACAACACTGAGATTCCACCTCACACCAGTCAGAATGGCTAAGATTGAAAATATGTAAGGGAGGATGGACTTGTTGGGCATAGCTGGGAGAGGAGATTCTTGGTCTCATGAAAAACAAACACAGAGTGGGAGGGAGGAATGTGAGGGTGGGGAGGGGTAGTGAGGGTGGGGGTAGGTGGGGGCACAGCCTCATAGAAGCATAGTAGGGGGGATGGGATAGGAGATTTCTGGGTGTTGGAAGGAAGTAGGATAAGGGGATAAAATCTGAAATGTAAATATAATACCCAATTAAAAAAAAGATTGAAAACACAGGTTACAGCAGATGCTGGTAAGGATGTGGAGAATGAGGAACACTCCTCCATTGTTGGTGGGATTGTAAGATGGTACAACCATTATGGAAATCAGTCTGGTGGTACGTCAGAAAATTGTACATAGTATTACCTGAGGACCCAGCTATACCACTCCTGGGCATATACCCAAAAGATGTTTCAACATACAACAGGGACACATGCTCCACTATGTTCATAGAAGCCTTATTTATAATAGCCAGAATTTGGAAAGAACCCAGATGCCCTTTAACAGAGGAATGGATACAGAAAATGTGATATATTTACACAATGGAGTACTACTCAGCTATTAAAAACAATGAGTTAATGAAATTCTTAGGCAAATGGATGGAGCTTGAGAATATCACCTTGAGTGAGGTAACCCAACCACAAAAGAACATACATGGCATACACTCACTGATAAGTGGATATTAGCCCAAAAGCTAACAATACCTAAGACACAATGCATAGACCACATGAAACTCAAGAGGAGAAAGGAAGACCAAAGTGTGGGTGCTTTGTTTTTTTTTTTTTAAGGAGTAGCAAAATACTCAACCAGACCTCCCAAGGTCTAAACCTCAAGCCTGAGAACAGAAAGGGAGGGACTCATGGCTCCACTTGTATAGGTAACTGAGGGTGGCCTTGTTAGGCAACAGTGGAAGTGGAGGGCCATGATTCCCAAAAGATTGGATCCATAGTGTTGGGGAATTCGAGAACAGGGAAGCGGGATTGGGAGAATGGTGGGAGCACACCCTCATAAAAATTGGAAGAGGGGGCATGGGATAAGGGGTTTTGGGGGAGAAAGGAAGAGGAGATAACAGTGAAAGGTAAATAAGTAAAATATACAAAACAAAAAACAAAAAACAGATAATGGGTCCTGCAAAAAAAAAATTAATATTCTCAAGAGAGATGCCAATCCTAATTTCCCTCAACAATTAATTGACAAAAGAGGAGTAATTTTACAAAAAGTAGAAGAAGCTCTCATTAATTGATATATTATATAGATTCATTAATTGTTGGCTGTTTTATAATAGTCCTTTGATAAAAGAAATTATTAATAAAGAATTATATTTCTTTAAATAGTGTCTTCATGACTCTCTGAGGGTGGAAGGAGCATGCCTTGTTTACTCTTAACTTTCTAAAACTGAAAACTCATGGCAAATCTGCCGCTGATTGCCTCTGGCATCGCTGAGACCAATAAAAACTATGTATGCCACAACTATGTGGAAGGACCCTTTTACCCTTAAATGGAATGGCCAGGACCCAGTTCTTATATGGGGCCGAGGATAGATATGCCTGTTTGATACCACAAAAGGCACAGCTAAATGGCTGCCAAAAAGATTAATGAACTAAATAGATACCCCACAAAACCAGGTCCAATTATAAATAAAATGAATAACAATTGACATTTAGGGGAGAGAAATTTCCCTGAGAATTACCTTCTTTTTTCCTTTCCAGGTAAAAATTAATCACACATGATGTCTGCTGTTAGGAGTTCTAATCCTGATGCTGGCCTCTAGACTTATACTACTCAGACCTCCAATGGTGCTTTGACAAGGACATCAAACAGCTATAGACTGACATCACTAATCTGAAGAAATCTCTCGTTTCGATGTCTGATGTGATCCCCCAAAATTGCAAAAGACTTTATTGGACTTGATTTTCTCTTTTACAGTAGAAAAGACTGTGTACAGCTCTAGACTGTGTACAGCCCTTAAAGAAGAATGCTGCTTTTACATAGACAAAACAGGGATGATTAAAGAGAGCATGAAAAAGGCCAGAGAAGGTCTTGAGAAAAGAAAGAGAGAGAAAGAGAAAAATGAGAGCTTGTACAAGAATTGGTCTTCAACCTCTCCATGATTGTTAACCCTACTTCCTTCCATCTTGGGACCATTAATTAGGTTATTAATTAGGTTTTGCTTATTTTCTTTGGTCCTTGGGCCTTAAATAGGCTGACTAACTTTGTGAAACAACAGATAGATAATCTGATAGCAAAATCTATTCAGATACATTATCATAAGTTAGCTATGGAGGACCACGAGACTCTAGATGAGGATGTTACTCTATACACCCAACTTAAAAGAGGGGACTTCCACCCCTAGACCAAGCAGAGAGGGGCCATCCAGAACCCCCTCTGTCTGGCAAGCTGAATTTTTGCTTAGGCTGCGAGACTAAGCACTGCAAGGGAATATAAGTAAAAGTTAAAAATATGTTTCTGGGTTCCCTGAGGGACAAGCCTGACTGCATAGGGGTTGATGTCAAAAGTATCCCCTCTCCAGGAAAAAAGACATCGGGATGGGTATGTCCTCATGGACAACAACAGGAGGACTGGAGCCATTACAAGGTCCCCTTTAATTACTGGAGGTCAGGCCTCTATCCCCGCCTTGGCAAGATTAGAATCACCACAGCCCTTCTATACTTGAAGAAGGGAGGAGATGTCAGGGCAGCCCTGCTTATACATCAAAGGCCTAAAATCAGCCATAAGCCTAAAATCAGCAATAGGCCTGACATACATGCCTGCTAACACAAAGTCTTGAGTCTCTATGGAAAAACACTGAAACAGATGTCTATAAACTATTGTAAATAGGCAGCTTTTGTGGAAATCTACCAGCCAGAGTAGTCATAGACCTTGTAAATAGGCAGCCTTGGCGGATAGTACCAAATTAGATAAGGACAAGTGAATCATAGGCAGAGTCATAGTGACCTGACCCCTGAACCTTCACCCAGCTGATACCCTGTTCTGAAAGATATCTGTACTCCCCCTGAACACCTATGCTCCTGTGTCATCCCCTTCCCTACATCCTGTATTTTTGTGTTTATAACCCCTGTGTTAAAAGTAAAAATTATGATTTTATAATAATAAAAATAATAATAACACACAGTGTCCCCCTGGCTCTGCTGACTTTGTTTCTGACAATCCATTTTCTTGTTCTCAGAAATTCTTTGAATTATAAAATGTTATTGTGGTTTTTGTTAGTATGCTGGGTAAAATAATTTTTATTGATTTCATTTTAAACTTCATTTTGTAGTGAGTTAAAATGTCCTTCAACATAATTATAGGTCACATTTATTTTCATATTATAAAATGCTAATCTGTTGAACATTTTAAAAAACTGGATTCCTTTTTGAGAATTTCATATATGAGCACTGTATTTACATAATTTTTTCCTTTCTCTCCTTCTTCCCACTCTTCCCAACCCCCATACTTTTCACATCTTATTATTTAACTATTGTTCATATATGTATGTATATATGTATACATGTATAAGTATATATGTATATACAAATACTGATATATAAAGTGTTTTGAGTTAAAAAAAAAAAAGAAATATCTGAGGAGTATTAAAAAGAGACAAACTTGCCTGTACATGGACCTCCGATGTTTGTTTCATTCCCTCGGCCCTGGAACCTTCTCTAGGATGTTTCTGTATGTTGAATATGCAGATATGCACTTGTAAAATAAGTATAGATTACCGGGTGGGCACTTGGATTACAAAGAGGACCACACTGAATGCAGGGTACTACAATTTGATTCTTCCCTTTTCCAGTCTGTCTCTCTCCCCCAAGGCTCCTCCAAATCTTCCCTGCCCTGTTCAATAGTGGCAAAGAATTTAAGAACCCTCCCTAATTTAATAATCTTATTGATGATTATGTCTGTAATTCTTTGCTAATAAAAATTACTACAGAAAAAACATCTTCCAACTTTTAGTAGAAATGTAATAAAATATAATTAAGTAATCAAATAGAAGTATCACTTTGTTGTCTTAGACCCATTGTCTTAAATGAAAGAGAAGTGGAAAGATATTGATTGATATTTCTAGTCTGGCTCCAGATATGGATTTTAAATTGACACTTGAACTTTTAGTGACACATTGATTTGTTATCAGATATAGATGTACACACTTCTGAATCTTTAAAATAGTGACATTAATAATTTCTGTTTTCTTCTGGCATGCTTTTTTATATACCAACTTGATGGCTCAGAGGTTAAGAGCACTGACCTCTCTTCCAGGTGCAAAGTTTATTAATAAAGTTAAACTAAGTGTGCCACTTCAGAACTGTCCTTGGAATCCAGGAAAAGACAAGTGACTCGGATTGTAAGTATGGAAACTGAAGCTTTTGTATGCTTCTTTGATTGTTTTAACATATATATATATATATATATATATATATATATATATATATATATATATCATGTTTGTCTTAAAGCAGGCCTATAGGACACTAGGTCCTTAATAAAGATGTACTAATTAAAATTAACTGATAATACCCATCTTCTCACCTATCTTTTCTCTCATGCACTTGGTAAATACTATAAACAAATTTTAAACTATTATCCTTCAATGGGAACTTCATATCTTCTGGTAAATTGTTTTGTGATTCAGTGATTTATATAAATGCAGAAAAATAGAGTTTATATTTGTTTAATGGTTCCTTTATAGAATAATTTAAGCCTTGCCTATATAACTCATACTGTTATGAAAATTACGCTGCATCTATGTTAGTGTTAAAATCATTATTCTTCTACATTCTACATCCCAGCATTTGGAAATACAAGCATGAAATATAACAACTGACACTGTATCAGTATTTTTAAAAATGTATTAATTGAAAGTTAAAGACTATTGAAGTATCAGAGTTCTCTAGTTGTATGTACTATAGTTTCATAACAAAAGCAACACATATACAAAAAATAATAAATATACCATGAGTAATTCTTCCTTAAATATTTTTAAATAGTGTTTAATATTCTCTGGAGTGCAAAGGGCTATCATTTCTTTTTACTCCATCTCATAATAAATTTGGGGTCCTGAATAATATATTTAAAGAATAATCCTCCAGTAAATTGCTAGATCTAGACCTAGATGTACAGGCACAACATAGAGTCTTATTTCAAAAGTTATCTTCACATCGAGTACTTTCTGATGACATTCACTAAAAACAACAACCAATTCTGAGTTTAATTACTATGCATATGTCAGCTTTTAGTCTTGAACAAGGAAGTAGGCTTCAGACATGAAAATGACCTTAGGCTAGGACAAGGAAGTAGGCTCAGATACTTTGGTCATCCTGATAAGCCCTTAGAAAGAGTGATCATGGGAGTGTTCATGTAATTGGGTTTAATGCCTTGCTTTTTCTTTGACTATTTGTGTTTATTGTATTGCTTGTTCCTTGACTATTTTCATCTATTGTATTGCTAGACCCTCAACCTAGAACTGATCTTAATATATGCATATAATCAAAATGGTATAAAAGCATAGAGGAGGGGCTCTAGGGAGGGGAAATGGGGAAAGAGGATGACATCTGTATTGTAAATAAATAAAATAACCAATAAAAGTGGTAAGAACATTTAGTAAGTAAAAACAGAAGTTTGCAAGTAAATATCTTAGGACACTAACTTTAGAATGTTTGCTAACTAGTAACCCTTGAAAAAGTATTTTACTTCCCATAAGAGTATTCAACACTTCTAAGAAGTTGGTGTTCTATCTGAAAAGGGGAGCATGATGTAATTATTTTTATAAACAGTTTATTGTTTCAAAAAGCTTACATTTATAATCTTCTAAGAATGGTTTATTCTGAGGCATTTTTATTTTTACGCCTTCCATATGTTAACAACTTGAAAACTCTTTCAATATAGCTGTTTGTCTGATTTCCCAAATCACAAATACACCATACTTACAAGAGACTTTTCAGCACTTATATTCAGGATTACAGGGTTTGGTTCTATTTAAGCATTTCCAAACAACAAGTTCACTAATCATTCTCTGCTTGAGATGTAGCAAATACAGAATATAAATGTTGAGGAATCATTCTCATGATTCTTGTGTTTCTCATATGTATTCTGACAAAGGAATCATTTGAATTTGTTGTTCTGATTATTGTTTAATACACCTTTCAAGAACTAGCATCATTGGAAGGTTGTAGAAATATCTCCCTTCAAAGAAAATGGTCATCATGTTTACTACCAATTAGGAAAGGCTCAGCATTTTTAGGATCAAGGTTGTACCACAATAAATCAACCACTTATTTGGGGAGTCATCTACAAGTTTATTCCTTCCTGTCAAATCAACTGTATACCAGGCTTGTCTTTTCTCCTACCAACATATGTAAAAAATGGGATAGACAACCTTATTGTGATATTTTGTGGATCGTGTCAACATGTAAACCAAATTTTGTACACAGTGTGGTTTACAATTCACTTTGAAACTTACTTTGTAAATTTTGCCTAATGAAGTATGATTAATGTCAACTATAATGATTGGTAGATAATCCTGATTATGAATATGTTAAGAGTCTAAGGTCCTGAGTTGTAGTTTTAGAATTTGAATAACATTTAATTGTTCATATGAGATCATGGCATTTGCTAAGCAGGCTGGATGACTTAAGATATTCAAAAATCTAAATAATCTAAAAATTCAATTGGGAAACTTTTACTGACTCAAAGAAGAGTATAAAAAATGAAAAAAAATCATCATTTTTTCTTGATAATGCATACATATCTTCTGTGTGACCATTGAAAACTTTGATGTTTTATTACTACCATGTTCCTAGTATAAATTTAAAAAAATAGAATATTACTCCCATAATTTCACAAATTTTGTGCAAAAATTAAATTCATGTCTTTATACACAGGTATACATGTACATAGTTTGAAAGACATACATATCCACTCAAATGTAGTGTGTTTGTTTTAAACTCCTAAGAATTCTATTTGTCTAACTTTCAAAAGAGCAGAAGGGCAATTACTAAGCAAAGATTGTACATAAATGTACTTGTCTATAATATCTGAAGTGTGATTAATTTTAGCTTTATCCTAGCTCTTCTGATTTGTGATTTAAATTATTTTAAATTAAACTAGTACTATTATTTGTAAAAGTAACTCTTATTTGCCAGATATAATTGTCATCTGAATAAGCAAGCTCACCCTTTTTAGTTCTTTCTCAACTCTAGCTGCTGGTTCAACTCAGCTGCTCTGGCTCCAAGTACACTGATTCAGATTGTCTTCTCTTGGCTTCTCACTGAATTTCTCTACTTGAAAAACCTGCCTCTGAATTCTACAAACTGAATTGTACTGACTGCACAAACTGGATAGGACTGCACAAACTCAATAGAGCTCAATTGCATGTAACTGAACTTCACTGAATTGCACTGAATTGAACACAACTGAACTACTCACTGACCTGCCCTCCATTGCTGACTCATTCTGTGCTAAGTTAGGTAGACACTCTTTCCTGTCTGCTCTCATGAAAATTGGGTGTATTCTATCCCTGGCTCAATCTGTCAAATCTTTCTCTGATTCGTTACTTTTTTTGCTTTTGAATTCTATGACACTTTCAAACATGGTACTTTCTTCTACAAACTAACATTTGCCTTCATTGTTTGGAATTAAGGTGTATTCTAATGGCATGTCTGTTTTCTAGAAGGAAGGATTAAAAGTGTGTCATTTCAGCCAGATCACACAGACCTAGGAGATATTTGAATATGATCCCAAATTGCCAAATCAGCAATGTTGCTGATTAAAATTCCTCTACCATTATTTACCTCAAATGACCAGTATATCTCCTAACTTTGTCTAATTATTATTTCCTAACTATTGTATTAAAATGTTATATGTTCCAGCTAACAGTGTGTGTGTGTGTGTGTGTGTGTGTGTGTGTGTGTGTGTGTGTCAATGTTAGATAACAACTTTCTACTTCTACAAAAATTATGGCACACCATGCTAAAGTATTATATTGGGTTAATTTTCAGTCTAAACAGATTAGCTTGTAACCTAACTGCAAATTCCAAAAATGAGTCTACTTCATGATTTCACATTGTTAAAGACAAGATATTTCAACAAAGATAAATTTTTAGGCATGAATTTAAGACTACAAAACTGAATGCCCACTTATGTCACAATATGCTTGATGCAATTTTTGATTGAAAGTGTTATCTTGCCCATAGTACTTTTTATTTTAATAATCAATATTGTTAAAATTAAATGGTAATTGTTGATCACTATCCTTCCATTTAGCCAAGGTGTGAAAGGAAAGTTATCCTGGTTGGCCAGAGGAAAGGAATCACTCACAGTATTAAGACAGATCATACAAGTACACTCTGTGACATGGAAAAGGCTTCCTATGTATTCCATGCTTATCTCAGAAGGTGAATACTCTCAGGAGGGCTTGGTTTTTGAAACTCTGAATAAGTAAACTTATTGTTTGCATGTTCTTGGATTTTTATGTATTTATGTTCCTTAGGAACATAGGGAGTTCTGAAAATCTCAATTTATCATCTACTATCTACTGATTCATTTCTTCATCTCCTACTTTATGGCATACCATGTAAAATCATTTCAGAATAGAAAATGTAAAAGGAAAATAAGTAAATGAGAGAAATTAGTAGTTGGGTGTTCATAGCAACCTAATGTTCTGGGTGCTTTTATCAGAAGATAAACAAATCCTGCAATGGTTTTCTCAATGGCTTCTCATTTCATTTTTTTTTATGGGGGACACATCTATGTCTGTTATTCCCCAAACAAAATCCATAGACTTTTAGTTTAATTAATTTAGCCAAGTTCATCCATCACTACCAATGTTTTAAGAATTTTCTTTGTTTGTTTGGACAGTTTGTTATTTTGAGACTTAGGAGTTATATGATCCACAAAGGAGATGCTCACCTTGATCACAATTTATTTCAAACCCAAATTTTTAATTGAACAAGAAAAGATTTAAAAGACCCTTTCAAGTAATAATTTAATCATTCTACATATAATTCTTAAAAAAAAACAATAAATTCATTCTGAGATTTTCATTCTTTACATGCAAGTAACTTCCACATACTAGTGACAAGGGAGGAGAAAAAAGGCAGAATAAATAAACCAAAAATGAAAAATCAAAACTCCTTTGTTGTTGAAGAATAACTATTATTCTTTCATTGTAAATTTCTGCAAACATTTATTTGCCAAATTGTTGTTTTCTTAGACAAATATTAAAGTCAGTTTGTATTTTCTGAGTACATTTCAACAGGTGACTAGAAATATCTTAAATGTAATAGCTAAAAGACAGTTATACTTAAAACAACTGTCAAAAATTCAACATGCAACTTGTGCATTTAAAACACCCTGAGTGATCCTTGGAAGTGCAAGGTTGTGGGTAACAGAGCTTGTTTAATTCATTGTTATCAAAATGTACCATTTGCATATTAACTCACTTCTCAATAGATTCTTAAGTATGCTAAACTTCACCAACCTGTACTCCTTCAGGATACAGAAGCGGTTTCACAATTGGAATATGTAAGTTAGTGTGATAATTAAGAAACTAAATTCTGAGTGTTCTGAACATGTCTCAGCCAATTTATTCCTTGATCATTCATTCCTTCTACAATTATTTACTGAGTATTTTCTATGTTCCAGACACTGTGTCAATCACTGCAAATGAGAAAGTGAAAACAAAACAAGCAGGTTGCTCCTAGTTAACACATTTTGCTAGAAGGTTCTTTTACAGTGTGTTATGACTTTACCAGTGGTGAATATATTTTCTCCTGTGAAAGTGGTGATTTGACTGAAAACTGATAAGTAATTCAATACACAAAAAATACAGAAGATACAAGTTTAGGAACCATTAGGTTGTGCAGGACCATGTAATATGCATAGAGAGAAACACATATATGAAAAGTATCTACTCTTGTGCAAAAACAATGTTTTTTTTTAAAAAAAAAAACAATTTAATCTGCAAAAGATTACATTGGAGATGTTTTTATATTCCAGAATATAATGTCTTTTGTTTTGTGTTCTTGTCTAGTGATGTTATTCAAAACATGATTGACACTCATCAGGAGATTAAAAAGAAGTGATATGCTGAGATTGTCTTAAAAATACAGCTTAGTGTATGTGTTAGAAAAGCTTACTAGGACTTAGCAAGACTTGTTGATAAACATATATTCGTGAAATGACATAGAGTAATTTAAATTGCTCATCATTTTATGAATCAGAAATGCTCACTGGACTCAGCTGAACTGTCTCACTTACAAGCTGTCAGAATATGGTCAGCTATACGCCTCAACATTTGAAAGGTACTCATCTGTTACCTGATGTCAAAGAAAAACCTTGGCTACAAGTGTCTCTTCATTCAAAAGTCAGACTGAGGCTGCTTCATGTGCAGCAGGGAGCTCAAAAATACATAAGATAAGATATGTCTTCAGCCCTTCTTTTTGTGACATTTGATGTGGGAAAACACACAAAAGTGCATGATAAGGGTTTCAAATAAGAATTATTTGTGACCTTTCTTCTAGTCTATCATAGAGATAAGGGAAAGGTGCTGTGTCTAAGTTTCATGGAGGCTTTTTCTCTTGCTTCAGGTGGGCTTCAAGTTGTGAGTTATGAGGACTCCATGCTCATGGCCATACAAAATTTCCATTGAGTCAGTAGCCTCAAGGTACATGTCTATAAACTCAACTAATGAGATCCCCTGACCACAGAGGATAGGTTTTTTGATAGAAACTTTATTGTAGATTCATACGTGGGGTGGGAGATTAAGAGAGAGGAGGCAGAGAACCTGTGGAGAGATGGGAGGCCTCAGAAAGGGCATGACTCTGATATGTCAGTCTGGAGCTTTTAATACAACTGACTGATAATGAGTGAAGCATGGAGAGGTCATTAGTATAGCCAGTCCAGCCATGAGGTGTGCAAGTGGCTCCTATCACATTTGCATGTATAGCTTTTGAGTTGAGGATGCTCATTTAGAAAAGATGACAAGGAACCAGGAAGAATCTTTTCCACCATTGCTGCTCTGAAGGCCATTAACAGAACCACTGGATCCTACCTGACACATTTCCATCTCCTAATATCAGTATTAGTAGGCTATAACAGATAAGTTAAGCAGAGAGATCTGAATAAGATGACCCAATTAGAGAGTATGTTTTGTTTCTCTTTTGGACTTGAAAACTATTTCAAAGAAAAAGTAGATTGAGCATCCTGATGACTTGGATAGAGGGAGTGAGTCTGAGCAATAGCTGACTAAAGAGACTGTTTTCCAAAGCTTCCCACAACAGGTCCACTCAATAAGGTGGAATAGAAATCCTTGTTTGTAATTATAGATATATGTTGAAATGAGTTTGCTTTGAGAATTTTAACACAACATATTAAATAGGTCTATGAAGCTCATAAAATATGGATCTGAAGCTTATACAAAAAGGTCAGGATTTTGATTAAAGATTTTGAATCCATCAGTAGATAGAGTTTAATTGACACTTTGGATAGGCTTGCCATCATCTAAATTGATAAAAATCAATAGAGAGAATAACAGCACTTAGGTCTACATTTTGAACATATTCAAAAAGTTTTTTTTTTTAAAAATCTATAGAGAACATCAAAAAGTAATCAGGAGAAAAAGAGGAAATCTAGATTGTATCATGGGAGCGCCCGGATAGAGTAAATGCACAGCAGGGAAGAAGCTACTAAAGTAACTGTAAAAGCTGATGAACAAAATTTGCTATTGGATTGAATCTTGGGTGCCTCCTGGAGATTTTAGTGAAAATGCTTTCCAGTGTGAATTTTTGGCCATGATGGCAGTTGGTGAAAAATGTAGATTGCATGGCTCCCAGGAAGATATAGTATGTACATGTATAAACTCAAGCCCAGTGATAGAGACCGCATATAGTTTGGAATATGGATGTGGAAAGATTTGAGAAAAAATAAAAGAGACAAGAATAATATATTTTCCTACAGAATAATCATGTAACAGACTTCCCCAGCCTACAAGAGGGTAAGCATGTCTTGTATTTAAAAATCAGACATATTTTCCCAAGATTATGTAGAAGAGAGAAGCTTTAAAAAGTTACTTTTACCTATTTTGCCGATTAATAATTCAGATCGTTATTGTTACAGATGCTTTCTCCCAGGTAAAGATGATACATAAAATCAGATTTGTTACACAGATGTAATTTCAGTAAGAAACCAGAGCTCACAACCGACTGGCAGTGTACCTGGAAGTACAACGAGCTGTCAACTCAGATGTCTGAATACGATAATGCGTTTATTATTTACTAATTGTGTGATCTGAAATAAGACTCAACTTCTGTCTCTGCCTGAATTTCTCATCTTGTAACTTTACAATAAGTTACATACTTGTACTAATCAAATAATTTGTTGTAATGTTTTATAAACAGGATATGTTCCCTGTCTAAAAGCAACTATTTAGTCAATGTATTAAAATATAGACATATAGAAATATAAATTTTTTTAAAAATATCTTTAGTTTTTGTCATTATTAAAGACTTTTTTATTTAGATTTTAAAATTTGTGTGTATGGGTGTTCTGTGTGCATTTATGTCCATTCACCATGTGGATGCCTGGCACCCATTGGAGAGCAAGAAGGAAAATGATGGCAGAAAATGCCCTGAAAACAAAGTCATCAATGGTTGTGAGCTTCCATGTGGATGCTGGGAATTGAGCTCAGGTCCTCTGGAAGACCAGCCATTGCTTTTAACCAGTTTGTTTGTGCTTATTTTTTTCTTTTTGAGGCAAAAACACATCATGCCCAAGATCATCTAAAACTGCCTGTCATTGCTCATCAGCCTCTTGAGTGGTGAGAATATAGGCATGGGATACCCTCCCTGTCTTCAGTTTTCTAAATGTATATATTTATAGAATATAAATTTTAAAATACCAAATCTCTAAGAATTGAAATGAACATATTATTCTTATGCATATAAACAATAAAAGGAATGTTGAACCTATTCATTAAGAAATATGAATCAATAGAATATAGAGTCTGATTGTGCCTCTATTTTATAAACAGTAATTAAAAACTAAAAGAAACAATGTTACAGTTTAGTAGTTGCATAGGACATAAAGTTATGATCAGAATAATTATAATGGTTAAGGATACAAACACAATAAATGCAGGAGTGTCATTAATCTAAACGTTTAATGAAAATATTACCTTGCTTTAACTTCATAATGAAGGAATCATCCTTGTTCTATTGAAATGATGTCAACCAGTATATGTAATGTTATCCAAAGCCAGACATGCTTTAGAATGTCCGTCTTCTAATCTCAAATGGCTTTGTCCCCTATGCTAGCATTGGACCACAGAAGTGGAACAATTCACCAGTGTTGCAATATGTTAACTTAAGAAGTCATTCAAAATGTCAAATTTTAATAATAAATTATTTCTGGAATAGAAACTGATAATTGAAGAAAAAATATATGCTTTCTATATTGCCTACTTAATCACATTTTCTCATTTGTACTGGACCTTACTGGAGCCAATAATTATTGGGGAAATTTCAGAGATTGATCTTCTTTGGATGTAGCATTTTAAGGTCTTATTGATCATACCCTATGTCCACTGAAAGAGACATGGGAAACTTCTGTTATGCCAAGACCTTCTAGGCATGAAAGGTGTTTCTTTCGATGTTTCTTCTCACACTACTATAGGATCATGATCTGGCTTATGTGATTCATTCCATGCCTGTCTCTAACATAGCCTAATATACCACAGTGGTTTTGGCACCTATGAGGCAACTCAGTTTCCTTTCCACTTCATTTCTAGCACAAGTCAAACATGACTAAAGATTGAAAGATCATTATTGTCCAGTCTGTAGAAACATAGACAATACCACACAAAATAAATGGATACCTACACTGTTCAAGTAAGATACTGTTGCACCTGCTGATGTTTCCAGCTAGTCTGTAGTAAGTTGTGCTCTCTCCATCTGTACTGGCTGATAACTATCCAAACTCATTATATACAGTTTTTTTTTTTTCTGTACCAGTTCCATTGAATTGTATGGAAAGGGGAAACAGAAAAGGAAGAGCTTTGTTGTGCACTTCCTAAGAACAAAGGGCTCAATAACTTTCCATGGGATAATTCATATAGAAAGCAGAGATCATTTTTGGGTTGTCAGTATTGACAATAAACAATTGAAATAATGGTAGTATTTTCCTCTATGGCTTTTGTTTTCAAATTGGAAAATTCTAAAATGTTCTGTTTATGTGTCTGACAGTATTGTTTGTTTTTTTGTTTATAATTTTCTGTGATTTCCCATCCTAGTATTTAAATTATTTTTATTGTGCCCTCTGTTCCTTCTCAAATGATGTTTTTATTTCAAGTAAAGATATACTACATGAGTGTGTTTTTAAATTTGTAGTAGAGATATACTATATTTGAAATAATAGCAAAAGACCCCCCAAAACACAAAACAACAACAACAAACAAAATAAAACAAAACTTATTCTCCCTAGGAGTCTCAACTGTATTATACTGCAGTTTCTATAGGCCAAATGTTTTGCTTCTTTTAGATAGTCTTAAGTACCTAATAGAAAACTACATGAGCGTGTCTACCTTTAAGATTTTACCTCATTCTCTGTAAGCATTTCAGTATACTCATGAAGACAGGAAAAAGAATTCATAACAAAATAGACAAACAAGCAAACAAACAGAAAAAATAAGCCTCAAATCTTAATTGTCTTAGTTCCATTTTCTGTCTCAAAAGTATATGTGTGTATGTGTGAATGTATGTGTGTGTGTGTGTGCATATATATATGTATACACACACATACACACACATACACACACATTTCTTTCCTTCATTTTATTTCTTATTTCTTTTCCTTTATTACTTTTGTTGGATATTTTTTATTTATATTTCACATGTTATCCCTTTTCCCGGTTCCCTCACCCCAAAACCCCTATCCCACCCCCAGCCCCATTTCTATGAGGCTGTTCCCCCACCCACCCACTCACTCCCACCTCTTCTTCTAGAAGTGAGTTCTTCTACACTGGGGCATCCAGCCTTCACAGGACCAAGGGCCTCTCCTCCCATTGATGCCAAACAAGGCCATCTTCTGGTTGGTTTATATTAATTATTCTTTCTATTGGATTGCAAACCTCTTCAGCTCCTTCAGTCCTTTCTCTAACTCCTCCACTGGGGACCCCATTAAGGTCCCGTGCTCAGTTCAGTGGTTGGCTGTGAACATCTGCCTCTGTATTTGTCAAGCCATGGCAGAGCCTCTCAGGAGACAGCTATATCAGGATCCAGTAAGCATGCACTTCTTGGCATCTACAATAGTGTCAGTTTGGTGACTATATATGGGATGAATCCCAAGGTGGATCTATCTTTGAATGCCTTTCCTTCAGTTTCTGCTCCAAATTCATTTACAATAACAAAAAACCCAGGATAGCAAAAAACTATTCTCAACAATTAAAGGAATTATGGGGGAATAACCATCCCAGACCTCAAGCTGTATTACAGAGCTATTTTGATAAAAAACAAACAAACAAACAAACAAACAACAAACAAAAAACAAGAAACTGCATGGTATTGGTACAGAGACAGGAATAGAATTGACCCACACACCTATGGTCACTTGATCTTTGACAAAAGAGATAAAATCATCCAGTAGGGGGGTAGGTGGGAACAGCATATTCAACAAATGGTGCTGTTTCAACTAGAGGTCAACATGTAGAAGAATGGAAATCAATCCTTTCTTATCTCCTTGTACAAAGCTTAAGTCCAAGTGAATCAAAGACCTTCACATAAAACCAGATACACTGAAACTAATAGAGGAGAAAGTAGGGAAGAGATGGAACACATGGTCACAGGGGAAAAGTTCCTGAACAGAACACCAATGGCTTATGCTCTGAGATCAAGAATCCACAAATGGGACCTCATCAAATTACAAAGCTTCTATAAGGCAAAGGACACTGTTAATAGGACAAAATGGCAACTGACAGATTGAGAAAAGATCTTTATCAATTCTACATCTGAAGGAGGGCTAATATCCTTTCTTCTTTCTTAATAAGAAATGTTATATGAGTAGAAGTAACCATTTGAGAAATTAAAATATGCTTCCACTGGGAATAAATGGAACAGGTCTGGAGGAAACATGCCTTATTTTAGCATAATCCCAAGTATCACAGTATCAATTTCAGTAGCTGAAAGACTTGATTTTACTCAACTACAAATTACTTCCTATTAGGGAGTCCCAATATGAGGAGCCATTTGTTTTATCTGTGTAAGAAAAAAATAATTTGTTGTTCAAATGAATTATAAGAACACACATGCATATTTCTAAGTATGATCTACCCAATCTTATAGGCATGTATGTTTTGGAGGCTGGCCATTTAGCTTTGGATATATCAACTGATATGCTCTTAACTAGAAAATACTATTTCTCCCACTATCTGCATTTCTTAGTTATCTTTAGTTCTGTTTGTAATTTTAAAGTTTCCTAGTCTTTCCCCTGTCCAATTAGGCATGTCTCTTGTCCTTGTTCAGCTCAAGTTTAGGTAGTCATGTTGGTGAAATTTATGGGCATAGCCTCTGATATTACAGGAAAACACAATTTTACAGCAAATACCCCAATACTTTAGATTTTACAATCTTTCCGTATCTATTTTCACAGTTTCAGTGATTCAGATGCTTGAGTTTATTGTAGATATGCAAATAATAGCAATTAATGAAAAAAGATCATAAATACTTGAGAGAAATGGGAATATATGGAAGAATTTACAGGAAGAGAAAGGGGGAGAAATGCTGTAATAATATTATAATATCTCTCTCTCTCTCTCTCTCTCTCTCTCTCTCTCTCTCTCTCTCTCTCTCTGGGCAATACTCTATACTTACTGTTGACTGTGCCAAGAGTAGTGATCATTGCTTGGGGTAAATTAGGAAAAATTAGGATGTAATTTATATATTACCAAAAGATCTGGATGTTACTTGAGTCTGTTGGTTGTGTATGACATAATTATCCAATTTAAATATGAATCACTGATGCCAAGCATCAGAATCACCAGTTGTTTATAAAGAAGTCTAGTTTATAAAATGCTTTGAGCTGTGTCTGATTTATCTAGAAGTGAGGATGACTGCACTAATAGATGTTATTAACATGATTATAAAATGTATTCCTACTTCATTTGTCATCATACAGCATGGCACCTTTGAAGAGTGATGCTGAGCTGAAAGTCATCAGTGACATTTGTTACAAAAAAATTATGAAAAATTAATTATTGGCTTTTGAACTGAGTATTTTATGGTTTACAAAAAACTTAGATCTTATATAATATATAGCCTTCTTATAGAAAAAGAATGTAAGAATTAGAAAACTAAACATACAATATTCCATATAGTAGAGTTAATATAGTATTCCATATATATTAGATTTAATGTAAATTGGTAATGTAAGTATACCAATAATTCCAAATATGATAATGGCCCCAGAGAAAAAAAACACATACACATACACATACACACACATACATACACACACACACGATGAAAAATCATGAAGCTGTTGTATATGTACATCAAATACAAGACCTAATACTAGATTAAAACTTCAGAAAATATTAATGATCAGAAAACCCATGGTTTATGATTAGTCTAACAAGTAAGACATTTAGCAAAGCAAAGGATTGCTTTTTAACCTCTCAGTAACTGACACAGAGTGTGTGTTAGTCAGAGTTTCTATTCTTGCGCAAAATATCATGACCAAGAAGCAAGTTGGGGAGGAAATGTTTATTCAGCTTATGCATTCACATTGCTGTTCATCAACAAAGGAAGTCAGGTCTGGAACTCACACAGAGCAGGAAACAGGAAGTGAGGAAGAGGCCATGGAGAGATGTTACTTACTGGCTTGCTTCCCCCGCCTTGGTCAGCTTGCTTTCTTATAGAACCCAAGACTACCAACCCAGAGATGGCACCACCAAGGGGCCCTCCCTCCTTGATCACTAATTGAGAAAATGTCTTACATCTGGATCTCATAGAGGCATTTTCTCAACTAAAGCTCTTTTCTCTGTGATAACTCCAGCTTATGTCAAGTTGACATAAAACCAGCCAGTACAGATGGAATTGATGAACATATACTATTCATTGATCAGACACATGTAAGCTCCTACAAATCCCACATATCTAGGTGGGTGGTATCTAAAAGCTACAACCTCAAATATTTACATGGTCTCAGAAACATACACACATCCTATGCATA
Organism: Arvicanthis niloticus; assembly: GCF_011762505.2. NCBI lineage: Eukaryota > Metazoa > Chordata > Mammalia > Rodentia > Muridae > Arvicanthis > Arvicanthis niloticus. The sequence goes on along the minus strand of NC_047674.1, from coordinate 4,882,961 downwards.
AATACATCCTTAACACCATGTAATTCAGTGTTTATCAACACTGACACATATTCAGTTTTCTCATAAAACATAATATGTTTAAATAAACACTTAAGGGAAAATAGAGTGCAATGTTAAGGCAGAATCCTGCTTCATTTTCATCTGGTAAAATGAGAAATATATAAAATCATTTTGGGCTATTGGCAGAAATCAGTGTGTTGCATGATGACTGAACTGATACACAATTTAAACATTTCCCTACATAGGAAAAAACTCATGTAAAGTACAATATAATGTAAACTCACTGGGAACACCAAGTAAGTTCATTAAAACCAGGAATTCCCACATTAATTAGACTTTACTCATTCAAGTAACCCTGCCTGCCTAATTCTGATTTCAGAATTGGTCATTACTGTGGCCTAAGTACATTATATATTAATCCACATAAAAAGTAGATTCTAGTCCTAATAAAACTTCCATATTGAGATAGATAAGAATTGGTTAAGAAAGTTTTGATTATTTTATTTACATAAAATTTAGACTTTAGAGAAATTTCTAAAAGTCAGGTACATAAATCAGTGTGGAAATCTGTATAATGTTTACTATTTAGTTAATGCTAAGGTAATTGCTTGATTAGAGACCAACTCTTCCTTGAGGATACTAGTGATATCCTGTGCTTTTTCAGAAGTCAAAGTATAAGCAGATAGTGGTTATGTAAATTAGACAAACTATGTGGTTCTCATGAAGTATTCTTTAGAATCAGTCTTCGTCACCCTACAAGTTCCATCATACTACCCTTACATCTTATGAAGTCCACTAATCATTTTTCCCAATGAGAATTTGTTATAATGAAGGTGGAATTCATTATCATCAACAGTGAATATTTTCAGTCTCTATTCATGTAGAAATTATTATTCTATAGAAATCACTGCCATTCAGTGATCCTGATGTAAAGCCACAGGAAATCTTTTGTCAGACTCACAAAAGTTAACCAGGAGGTTATCAGAGTATACGACATGAAACCACAGTTACCATCTAGAGTTAGAAAATCGTTATTTCAGAAAGTAAAAGATTAATATATTTTCTTAATCAACTAAGCCCCTTGTGATTTCTTTAGTCAGTTCTGAAGGCATTTTCTATCCCTCATCTTAAAGGCTGATACATAGTGTGCAATCTTTTTTTCAAACCACATGTTAAAACTAAATGAAAATACAGTATTTTTACTCATTGAAGCTAATTTCTGTCTTTGAAAAGAAACTAGTACTGCAGATATTTTATGTAGTGTTTTTTTCTAATTCCTGAGAAATGATTATGGTAGTTTGGAGTATATTAGATTCCAACATTTACAACCGGGAAATGATTTTTTTTTAACCAAATGGTAACAGCCAGAAAAGCATGCCATTATAATTCAAGGTTAAGAAACTATCTGGAAAGTGGATATAGGAGAAGATGCTTTTACTATAGTTACAGCACCAAACCGAGCCATCCATCAACCTTGGTCTCTCATCATGATGACATTACTCATTGTCTGGGAAAAGGACTATTATTGGCTCACAATTCAACAAACCCTGACTGAAAAGCTCAGGATATTTCTGATAAAAGAAACCTGTTTGCAAATTAGAAGTAGACAAAAATAGCATTGTCCAGTTGTTGAGGTTACTGTTCTATTTTCTATAAAAAATAATAATGTTGTCTTAACATTACCTTATGTCTCCTTACTCCATCTGTTCTTTTGTCTGTGTGTATATTTAATAATATATATTTCCCCAAAATTACCACAAAGGTTGGAGGATATTAAAGCTATGGACTCAGATGAATGAAACCTCAGGATGAGACATGTCAATCAATTTTTAATGACAGATAATCTGAAGTCATGACTAAATCATATGAATGTGGTATATTAGCAAGCATGTCAATCAAATTATTCAAAAAATATATTTCAAAAGGGCACAGATGACAAAGATTTGTCTCACTCTTTTGTTGGTTTGTTTTGGTTTTGTTTTGTTTTTACTCATGAATCCTCTTGTGATTCTAAGCAATTAAATTTTTTGTTATGAAAACGTAACTCTCTTCCTTTAAAACTATATTGTTTCTGGCACTCAAATATTTTTAAATCAGACTCTCGGAAGTGTTCTGAAAATCGAAAAGGAGATGAAAACACACAAATAGAGAAATCCAACAAGGGGCACTCAAAAAGGAGAACTACCCTTTGCTGTTTCACTACTGTCTTAGTTAGGGTTTCCATTGCTGTGAACAGAAACCATGACCAAAGTTAACTCTTATAAAGAACTACAGTTAATCAGGGCTGGCTTCCAGTTTAAAAGATTTAGTACATTATCATCATAGCAAGAAGCATAACAACATGCAGGAAGACATAGTACTAGAGTTGCCAAGAGTACTTGATCCAAAGGGAGCCAGAATACTCTATTCCACCCTGGGAGGAACTTATACATAGGACCTCATAGCTCACTCCCACAGTGATACACTTTGTCCAACAATGCACACTTCCTAATAGTGCTTCCTATGAGCCAAGCATATCAAAACCACCATGGTTTCATGCTTTAATGTTCCAAATACGATGGCACAATGACTTTGATAGTTCATTGAAGGTTCAGCCACTTAAAAGAGTGATAATCAGAACATTATGGTTCATGATGGCAAACTGTATCCAAGTCCTTAGTTTGCATGTTATTCATTATGCTTCTATCATTATGTCCAAATTATACAATACATTTCCTTCCACTTCAGTTGCTGCTAGTGCAGCCATCTGAATTGATTCAGAAGCCGTTTGATTATTTTTTTTTAAATTCTACTTGTCTCTTTGTCCAGCATTTGACTGTGGTTGTCCCTGAGCATGGCAGCAGGGTTGCATATAATGTTTCTTTGTTCTAAATATATAATAACAAATGACTAAAATTAAAGGGAGGAAGGCTTTTGTGTTTAGGAAGCAACATTCCCACAGCTGCCGGATTAATGATCTCTCAGAAACCACATAGTGAGCAATAGAGGATTCTCACCATGACACTCATTAACATCACTTTGCTACTTGTAAGAAAGAATTTACATGGCCGCAAGTTTAATGCTAACCTAAAGCAGCCAGAGTGAAAGGTTTTTACATCTAATAAACTCACTGGACTTTCCATTGGCTAGCAGGGTTCAAAGGCAATGGCCATCTTCCTGGAAAATTAGAAAGAAATAAGATTTAGTGAATACTAGTACTAAATGATTACAGGCATGTGCGCACGTGCATGAATATGGTGCTATCTTACAACAGAGAAAGAAAATAATTGCTTTGTCTATTCACTCCTTTTTAAAAAACTTTTTATGTATTCACTTTACATCATAATAGTAGCTACCTTCTCCTCTCTTCCAGCTCCACCCTCACATTTTCCTCCCCCAATTGGGGAGGACCCCCATGGGTACCAACCCATCATGACACATCAAGTCTCAGCAGGACTAAGCACATCATCTCCAAGTGTGGCCAACTAAGGCCCCCAGCTAGGGGAAAAGGGAGCTAAAACCAGGCAAAAGAATGAGAGACCATATCCCACTCAGATTGTTAGGGAACCCACATTAAGACAAAGTTGCACACATATGTGTATGAGTGCCAAGTCCTGAGTGGCTATGTGGAAGGAGCAGTGTGATGCAGAAGCTGCTCCAGGAGAAGAGCTAGAAAGGTGTGGGTCTCCACAATTGCTGAAAGTACCTATGCAAGAGGATTGTTTGTATAATAATGTGTATAATTTACATTATGTTCCTCTTTCAGGAGATGTTGTCCCAGGCAAGTTTATCAGGGAGTGTTCTTCCTGCCAAGGTTAATGACTCTATGATAATTAGAAGTAAGTAGCATGAGTTCAGGAAGTGAAGGTGTGTCTAATGTCCTTAGCAAAATGGTAAAAGCTATGACCTTATAGACAGCCTTAAAGTTGTAGGAAAGAACTCTAAAAACATGAATTCAAAAATATATAATATGCAAAATATAAGGATGCAATATGAATTATATGAGTAGTATCATGGACCTAAAAAAATCAGAGGCAGCTACACTATGAACCAGAACTTTATATTGAGGAAGACAAAAAGATTTGGAGAGTGGTGATAGCAGGGCAAGATGCCACCCATCTACCTTTATTGCTGTGCTTACAAAAGGGCACAGATTTCAGAGTTCAAGGTCAGCCTTGGACAATGGAAACAGATGGAGTTTAGGCCCAGGCTTGGTAGGAATGGTGATCTCCGAGCAAAAATTTTACCCAGCTATCTTATTGTCTGTGCTTACAAAGGCAGGCTGATCTCTCTATTCTTTTGAGGTGTTTATTTTTGTTTTGTTTTTTGTGTTTTATTGTTTTGTTTTTTATGTGCTGGTTATCTTTTTTAAGAATCTAAGGTCATAAAATGCTGACTCACTGGATAATCAGAAGGAAACCTGCCTGCAATGGACAATTAAATTGATATGCAAATAAAAGACCAGGCTTTGTTTTGCAATTGGTGAGCTCTCTGGAGACCTCTGGAGAGTTATCTCCAGCAGAACAAAGATCTGTCAGCATGTACCAACTTCAAATTGTTCCTTCAAAACTCCCAAACACCCCTTCCTCAAGACCCCTTTTTCAAATTGAGGCTGGTCCTTGTCATAGGAGGCCTAGGTCCAGCCCATGTATGCTCTTTGGTCCATGGTTCAGTCTCTGTGAGCCTCCATGTGTCCAGGTTAGTTGACCCCTAGGTCAACTAACTTATTGTATCTTTGATTCCTAAAATGCCCTCAATCCTTCACCCTACTCTTCCACCAGACTCCCCACATTCCACCTATTGTTTGGCTGTGGGTCTCTGCATCTGTTTCTATCAGTTACAGGATGATACTTCTAAGAACACAGTACTCTAGGCTTCTATGCTTGCATAGCAGAGTTTCATTAACAGTGTCAGGAGTTGGTTTTCTCCGACTAGATGGATCTAAAGTTAGGCTAGTCATTGAAACAAGCCTCCCAGCCCCAGGTTTCTGAATAGTGCCAGAAATGCCCCACCCCTGCCACACCTATTTTCATTCTCTCTCTCAGTCCTCTCTCCCCATACCCTATCCTCACCTCTCTTCCCCTCCCCATCTCCTCTCCCACCCAGTTCCCTCCTTCTATCCACCTCTAATGTCTATTTTATTTCTGCTTCTGAGTGAGATTCTAAGAATCTTCCCTTGGGCACTCCTTGTTACATAGCTTCTTTGTGTCTGTGGATTGTAGCATGGTTATCCTGTACTTTACGGTTAATTTCCATTTATAAGTGAATACATATCATGTGTGTCTGTCTTTCTGATCTGGGTTACTTTACTCAGGATATTTTCTAGTTCTATTTATATGCAACAAAGTACATACATTTAATCCCAGAAGACTAAGGCAAGGATAGCTCTGGGTTCAAGGTCAGTCTGGGACAAAATGTGTTCCTGATTCAGGCATGGTGGTACATACCTTCTGCTGAAGACCTATATAAGGACATTGGAAGAAGAAAGGTTATCTCTCCTTTACCTGCTTGCATTTACTTGCCAGCACATCTGTTGGAATTAACTTCCACAGAAGACCAGCTGAAAAAACTAGCCTTGTGGGACTGAACAACTACTAGATTCTTGGACTTCTCTTACACAGTTGACCATTGTTAGGGTAGTTGGACTACAGACTGTAAGTCATCACAATAAAATCCTTCAATATGAAGAGACATTCTATAAGTTCTGTGACTCTAGAGAATCCCAACTAATACAGTCATTTCAACTCAAATGGTCCAATCAAGAAAATCTGAACAGGTTTCTCCATCTGTTTGGGTTCTAGTTGATTACAGTTATCATCAAGTTGACATCCAAGATTAGCCATCACAATATTTTCCATATGGCTTTTCATATATCCATCCTTAGCATAAGTGATTTTTCTTCTCCAAATCATTCCTTTCATACTCTAATTTCTCTCCCTGATTAAGCCTTTCCACTCCAGTATTCCATCTCTCCACTTCTATCTTACCTATCCTCCTCTATGCCCCCTCCATTAACATTCACAAGATCTCTTTCTATTTTCTTAGCTTTAGTATGTACTCAAGATCAAACAGAAAAACAAAAGATTTGAAGCTGAACTCTGAATGAGAGAAAACCTGTGATATTTGTCTTTCTTGGCCTCACTTTCCTCCTTCAGTATTATTTTTCCAGTTCTATTATTTTACCTTTAAGTCTCAATTTTTTTTTTACAGCTTAGTAATAATCCATTGTATACTTGTATATATTTTTCTTATATATTCTCATTGCCCTTGGCTACACAGCAAAACTACATAATAAAAGCCAATATATGAAGACATCACATATTTGAGGAAGTTAACCTAGAAAATTTGAAACTAAGATATTGTCTACTGTCCAGATGTCTTCAAGGTGAGCAAAAACATTAATACTTTTTACCAAGCATTGGATCCAGCATGCTATAACATTTACCTGTCACCCAAGAGGTGCCCATTCACCTCATAGTGACAATGACTGATATATGTAGAGAAATTTTAATCCAGCAACATGGCTGCTCTCTGAAGAGATAAAACACCCAGGTTTGTACAATACAGCTGGAATGCAGACAAGCCACACACATTTAATCCCTTTGGCTGGATACAGGCACACTCTTTAGTACACATCTTTATAGTAAAATTAGTTTATAGAAGAATCTAAGTTTAAATGTCATGTCTGTTGAGAGTCAGACAAAGTAATGAATCAGAGAAAGATTTGAGAGAATGAGTTTGAGATAGGACATGCCCAAGTCCCAAGAGAACAGCACAGGGAAGAGAAACTATTTAAGAACAGTGCAGGGAGAAAGAGTCAGGTGGAGTCATCCCTGTTGAATTCCCTTGACTGTATCAGTTCAGTTAAGTAGGATTCACTTCACATCTGTGTTCATTTGACAGAAAAGAAGTTCAGTAGAGTAGAGTTCAGTTCAGTTCTGTGCAGTCAGTGCAGTGCAGTTTGTGGAGTTCTGAAGCAGTTCTATCCAAGCAGAACAATTCAGTGAGAAGAAAAAGAGAAGCCAGTTTGAATCAGTCATCTTGTAGACAAGTTTGATCTAGAACAGTTCAGTTGACCCAGCCAGCCAGAGCCAGAAGTAAACAGAAACTATGAGCTTATTCAGTAGTAAGCCTTTAAGACAACAATTAGATCTGGTAGTAAGAGTTACTTTTACAGACCTAGGATAATCACAATATTCTAACTGGATCTAAATTTCTCTGATGGAGACCCATTCCACAGGAAGGGATTTCATGGGTTGTACTGTAATTCTTCCAAAAAGCCCATGACTATGTACATAACATTGTCATATTGTCTTCCAAATATTTATGTTTATATCCATAATCCATACACCTAGGCTTCTTTCAGAATTTGTTAGAGAAGCATTCTTTTACAATGCATAGTGGTCAACACAGAGATATATCAATGGTGTAAGTCCTGAAAATAAGAGTCTGTGAAGGCTAGTCATAAATGCAATGTTCTTATCAATCATGACCACCAGTATGAATCAGAAAAATTTACAGAAATAATAGAAGAGCAAGAGAGTCATGAAACATACAGTGAAATTCTGTCTTTGCTGTCTCAGAAACTTGTTTGCTATTGTTACACTTACATAATATATAAAATATTAAACAAGAACATATTCCAGCATGAATGTAGAAGGCCGTTTCTATTATTCTACTCTTTACTCTGTAGTTATTGGCAGCTGTTACTGAAGGAGAAAAAGCAATTCTTCTTTGTGGGTGTGGCTACTTATAGATATCTGACATTTCAGTGGATGGTTCTCTGCCATACATATGCATTCATGAACAGCATTAGTTGGATTTTGTATGCTATCACATACATGCACAATATATACATATAAATATACATACATATATATATCTATAAAACACATGTGCACACACATATATGTGTGTGTATACATATACATACTACATACTACATACACACAAGAAGTTAGAAAGGGTTATGCTTTTTGAAGAGCATATGAAAGAAGTTGCAGTAAAGAAATATGGAGATATATATTCCGGGCCCCTTCCGAGTCCCCTTCGCCCACGAAAGAGACACGTGAGGTAGTGTTTGGGTAGTTACTACAACGAGGCTTTATTCTTGTATCAGCAGAAGCGGAAGATCCCAAGCCCGGGAAAGGCACTGCTATATGTACCCTAGAGTGGTGTGTTCACTTCTGATTGGCTGTTCACTCATTACCCCTTATTATGCCCCGGGATGGGCAGTGGCTTGGTGTGCTTTTGCCTTTTGCACCTGTGCAGTTAGTTGTTTACTTGTGGGAGCACAGGATGTCAGCGCCATCTTGTAATGGTGAATGCTGTCACCCTCTAACCGCGGCTCCTAACATTTCCCCCTTTCAATTTTATTAAGATGGAACAGCCTTTTGCCTATCAAGCGTGGCACCAACTCAGTGAGGGAAAGCAGAGGCCTGATCCCCTGTACAAAATGAGATATTGTAATGGGTTTCTTCTCTTGTCGTCGTGCAATGAGTAATACTTCCCATACCCATCTTGATGCCTTTTTTTCGGGGAAAGGGAGCCTCCACTCTGGAGCACCTGGCGGCCGTCCGTGCACAGAGAGGAGGTTTTGGCATCAAACCTTTGTGCAATCAGGCATACTTTCGGGAAATCTATCCACACTCGTGGAACATTCCCTGTCGAGTACCCACTCGCAAACACCTCTAAATATTCAGGTACCACAGTTATTCAGGCAAGGGCTGGCTAGACTTAGATCTCTCCTTGACCCAGTGCAATGGGCTGAACCCTTGGGGTGCATCGACTGAGGGTCTCAGTCATCAGTTACTTTCTTAGCATAGATAGCCAAATTTCAGGGGAAGATCCTTGCTCCAAGGCTAAGAGTGCTTGGGCGATAGAGACCTTGTCATGTTTCGTTGGGCTCTGAGCTTGCAGACCAACCATAAGATGAACACTAATCCACAACATAGGGCTGCACCAAACAGGCCTATCCCCACCCTTTAAGAAAGAAAGAAAAGGCAGAGGTAAGCCAAGAAGTAAAATCGCCAGGGGTAACAGGGTCCACTCATGTTCCATCAAGGCTCAAGATCCGGATCTGCAATTGCTGCTGCATCTGGTCCATCTCCCTAGTCCAATTCCCTTGTAAATAAGCAGAAAGGTTATGGCTTTGAATAAATGTATCATTCATAAATCTCAGAGGTGTAATACATAGATGTGGGGTTGCTGACACCCAGCTCATTTGAACCACATCTGTGAGTTGTTCTACATGGGCTTGGAGCTTGGAGCAAATCAACTCTCTGATTGACCAACAGAATGTCTGATGCCAAGTGTGCATCCACTTTCTGTAGAGTGGTCAAAGTCTCAGAAGTCCTTTCTGAAATTTGATTAACAACAGTAGCTGCTGTAACTTGATTAGCCACGGCTATGCAGGCTGTCACAGCTGCAGCTGCAGAGATGGTAATAGCAGTGATAATGGCTGCAGTAATTCCAAAGTCTCTTTTGTGTCTTATTAATGATGTAATAGGGAAAGTTTCAGGATCGGCTTCTACTGGGATGGGCACAAAGGTAGGCACGTGTAAAACCAAGGCCAGGTCCAGTGATCCATCCCAGCATTGTGCCAAAAAGCATGTAACATTCTTACAATCCAAGATATCAGAATTATTTTGAAAGTTGGATAACATAAAGAAAAATGGGGGGTCCACACACACCGACACCGGTTGTGCAGATGCATTCCTAAACACCTTATTAATTTTAATGTTATCCAAATGGCTAAAGATATTAGATCGTGTAGCTGAAACATTTTGTACTTCATGAAATATACCATTCAACAAGGCAAAGGCAGATACACTGGCACTAGCTCCAGCCTCATTACTCAACACCTAATGATAAAAGGGCTAAATATTTTCTATGCCAGTGCTCTTACCTGTATTATTCATTATAGCCAAATAGAGAGGAGGGGATAAATTAAATCCTCTGGCAATTTGTTTCTTGGGTTTAATCTTAGACTGGCAAGGTGAAAACACCACTGGAAAGGACAAATCTGGATAGTACCACAGTATCATCTGTTGCAAAGTGGCATTATTGGTATGCCAATTGGACCTCTTAATTATAGTAACATTACTTCTAATCATGGTGGTGGTAATGTTTATAGGTGCTGATGAATTCAGACCCGACATTTCCCGATCCTTCCATCTGTCCTGAACTAATCTGATTCAAGACAGCCCCTAGCACTCTTGTCTCTACCTTACTGTAAATCACAGGATCCACCCAATTAGCAAGAGTAGCTTTCTTAAGAATCATACAAGGTGTATGCAGTTTACTTGTCTATTACCCTTGCTTGCTGCCACAAAAGAAAGTGTAAAGTTTAATGGAAAACTTGTAGCATTATATAACTCAGGCTGCTGGTAGGTGCGCCGAGAGCACGGGGCATCCATGTAACACTCAGTAGCTGTAAACAACAGCAGCACTGCAGAATTTGAATGTACTGGCATGGGAACAGGCCAAGATCTAACTATGGCCCATAGTGGTATACTTATCCCCAAATCTAACATCAGCATCAGGAGAATCATAGCCGTCATCCTGTAATCTAGCTTCATTCTTCACGATCTACACCAGCCGCGTGGGGACCCAAATTTGGATTATCTTCACCCTGTGGAAAAACACAGACAGCTCCCCTCCCCGGCCATGGCGGGGGTCTATTGTGTCCCTGACCTTGGAGAAGGACAGCAGCCATCTCTACATTTGCTGCCACAAGTCCTGCATTAGTGAGGGGACCTCCCAAGCCACGACAGGCTCTCAACCAGTCTTGCAACCCTCTGTTTCTACGAGTGGCAATGACTGTGCGGCATTCTGCTGTAGCATTTTCAAAGACCATTTGTTCAATTAATGGCATTGCCTGCTTTGGATCCCCAAAGACTCTGCCAGTGGCCTCAGTCATACGGGCCACAAAGTCAGAGAAGGACTCACTGGTCCCCTGAGTTATTTTGGACAAATAAAGATTACTCCCTTCCTTCCTAGGGAGAGACTTCCATGCCTTTATTGCAGCTGATGCTATCTGTGCGTAGACCTGCCAGGGATGAGTGGTCTGGTCGTTCGCATGTACGCCAACTCTAGCCAGCATGTCAAAGGTCCATAATTGCTGTCCCTCAGTGTTTGCATTAATCCTGGCTTGTGCTTGCAGTGCCTCGTGCCACAAGGCCTTCCACTCTAGGTATTGGCCCATATTGTTAAGTACCGCCTTCACTGTGTCCTGCCAGTCTCCTGGCATCATAGCAGATGCACTTAACCTCTCCACTTGGGATACAGTAAAATTAGCCCCAATTCCATATGCACGTACTGCCTCAGCTAATTCTTTGACCTGCCTATACTCTACTGGGGCATGAACACGTGCTCCTTCTGCCACTTCAAAGACTGGAAATGCCAGCTGTAGCTGTCTCCAATCTCCTGGGCTGAGAAATGAATTAGAGGCACTGCCCGGGGCATAGGCCAGAGGCAAGGGCGGGGCCAAGGGACTCAAAGTCTTTCTTAGTCTTATCTCAGGACGGTTATTTTTTGCATAGGTGGCTGCCTCCTGCTCTAGGCTCTCTTCCTCTCCTTGTGGTAGGTCTTCCTTGGAGCTGCTAAGGTCTATGGTGGCAAGCTCCTTAATGTGGTATAGGCGGGGTCCTTTTGACCTCCACTCTCTCTTGACCAGCCGGTGAAGGGTCCTTAACCTTAATAGGCCCTACAGTGGCCCCTGTTCCTTTTGAGTACTCTTTTCTTTGACCAGGCTCCTTGGAATGCCTCTGTTGCCCAGGCTTTTTTGCCTGCTTCTCCTTTCCAGGCTCCTTGGCCTTATCTTTTTCCCCAGGCTCCTTGGCCTGATGCTGGCTAACATGCTCTGTTTCTGATACCCTGGAGTGGACCTCTCCTGAAACCTCTTGACTTGCCCTAATAACTGTGCTGTGAGCTGGATCCTCACAACACAAATAAGCTAAAAGCGAAAGCAACACAAACAAGAGGCCACATAGTGCAATGGCAGCAATGGGTGAGAATCCGCTCACAACGAAGGCTTCCACCCCAAACATATCTCTCAGAGACGTACCTCGATCCTGTAGTCTTTTAACCTGCCCCAAATCTCGGGGGGGTCTCCCACAGCACCTTGAAATTCCCGGGTTTCGGCACCAGATATTCCGGGCCCCTTCCGAGTCCCCTTCGCCCATGAAAGAGACACGTGAGGCAGTGTTCGGGTAGTTACTACAGCGAGGCTTTATTCTTGTATCAGCAGAAGCGGAAAACCCCAAGCCCGGGAAAGGCACTGCTACATGTACCCTAGAGTGGTGTGTTCACTTCTGATTGGCTGTTCACTCATTACCCCTTATTACACCCTGGGATGGGCAGTGGCTCGGCGCTCTTTTGCCTTTTGCATCTGCGCAGTTAGTTGTTTACTTGTGGGAGCACAGGATGTCCGCGCCATCTTGTAATGGCGAATGTTGTCACCGCTAACCGTGGCTCCTAACAGATATATGCTAAAATTTCATTGCATATTGTAATGTATCTTTTATTCACCTGATGTAATTGTCTTCTTGAAAGCTTACTGCTGAATAAGCTCACACTTTTTATCTCTTTCTGAACTCTGGCTGTCTGGTTCAACTGATTTGTTCTGATTCAAACTCCTTTCCAAACTGACTGATTCAATCTGTTTTCTCTCAGTTTCTCACTGAATTGCTCAGCTTGGCCTCAAACTAACTCAGGAAATATGTTCTAATCTGTTGACTCCTTATTCTCAGGCTTCAGCTGCCTCTGCTGACCTGCACTAAACTTCATGAACTCAAATAGCATTGAAATCAATTCCACTCAACTCCACTTGCTACACTGACTCTCAACTGACTCTTCCTACAGAGCTCTTAAATAGCACCTCTTTCCTATACTGTTCTCATCTCTTTCCTATACTGTTCTCATCTCTTTCCTATACTGTTCTCATGAGAATTGAGTGTATCCTAACTCTGACTCAGTCTGTAGAATCTTTCTTTGATTCATCACTTTCTCTGCCCCTCAATTAGAAGTCACTTTTAAGCACGGCCACTTCCTTCTGCAAATTAATCTTACTTAATAGTCTTGGATTAATGTTGTGTACCAAGGGAATATAGATATTCAAGCCAAAGGAATAAAAAATGTGTCATTACAGACTAATAACACAGACCTGGGAGGGTATGATCCCTTGCCAGAGTAGTCGTGATGATGGATTAAAATTTATTCATATCACACAAATATGTAATTCTCAAATATTAAAAATATGATTACTAACACTAGCATTTATATGAAACAAGTATGGTAACCTTTTAAGATAGCAAACTGGGCCTTGTGTTCCTATGTCACGGTTTGTGTGGGAAATTTTCATTTTATGTCTCTGAAAAGAAGCACATGTCTTGTTATTTATAACATTAGGGAAATACTGAAAAATATATGTAGAAGAGCTTTTGCTCTTGATATACATTTAGAAGAGGAGTGTGTGTAGCATGTACACACATGAACACAGTGAACACAATTGTTACTTTTACAATCAGTGGGGTCTGACAGAGCACAAAGATAATAGCCCTTGCCTTGTTGAACATCAAATCTTCCAGCTTGATGGGGGTGGAGTGGGGAGGTTGGTTGGATGGTGGTGAGGGTGGATGTGACACTTTATGTCATTCATACACTGATATATGTAACTCTGGAGATATGGTCACAAAATAGAGACATTTAGTTGCTTCTGAGAGAAGTATGACAACCATGCCAATTTAAATAGTTTTCTTTTGTAAAACAACGTGTAGGGAAACAGATAGTTGAAATTCCTAACAATGAATAGAGACAGAAGTAATAAGGAATGGAGTATTTATGCATGTTCTAACATAAATTACTTAGAAACTCTAATGTTAGCTGAATAAGCCAGATTTGGTAGGCAACATTTCAATAGATTTCACTCATAGGAAGTATTCTAAAAATGTAAATCTCTAAGGGCATAAGTAAATCATTGTTTTTTTGCGGGCTTGTCAGTGGAATAGAGAATCACCACAAATTGGAAGGATGCTTATTTTTAAAATGGTAGAAAGTTTACAAAATTAGACTACTCTATAATTTTTACATTCTTGTTTGTTTTCTGACAAGGGACAAAAGTTGTATGGATTCTGATGGGAGTGAAAGTGAACAGGGTCTCAGAGGAATTGTGAAGGGAAATCTGTAATCACAATATATTATAATGAAAACCTTCCATATTTTATATATCAACTGAAAAGTCCACAACTCATTAGATAAAAAATATACAAATCTAAAAATAAATTAATCCAAACCATAATAAAACCATTGTAAAATTTATAAATTTGCTGAAATTATTAAAATATGGAGTAAATTTCATGGTATGTTACTAATAACACCTCAATAAAACTGTTAAAAATTTTATCTTAACAGTAGTTTCATTATTAATAATGTGTTACAACTGTACAACTAGATATTTATTAACTGCTATAAACTTTATTTTATTTGATTAAATAATTACTTTCAACAGCAATCAATATATTATAAACTATAGTATTCTACCAACAATCAGTTACAAAAAAGATTGTGAAAGCATGTGCATTTTTCTTTAAATGTAGATTATTTTCTACTTTATATAGAGTTTGAAGTTGATTATTTTACTCATGTAAAACATTTGTCATGGGTTCCTTCCATTCTGGGCCCAGGAACTGAGCAGATCCCAGAAGGCAGCTCTGCCCCCAATCACACAGAACCCAGAGGAAGCAGGACTCCCAGGAATTCTAACCCTGGCAGTATCTTAGGTAAGCAGACAGCAACATCTGCCCCAAACAGGGAGTAACTGGGATCCACAAGGGCCCAGGAAGTCACTCCCAGCCCAGAGCAGTGGTTCCTTTCTGTCTGGGCCAGAGCACTGAGCAGATCTTAGGTGGCAGCTCTGCCCCCCCTCCCCCCCCCCCCGATCTCTAAGAACCCAGAGAAAGCAGGGCTCCCAGAGCTCTAACCTGGGCAGTATCCTGTCTGCACCTGAGCACTGAGCAGATTTTGGGCCTCAGCTTTACCCCAGTAGTTACACCCACCCCACACAGTTCTGATACAACCAAGATAATAGGAAAGACAGGCTCCAGTCAGAGACAGGGCAGGTATCACTGAGGAGATACAGATGGCAAAAGGCAACTGCAAGAACATAAGCATCAGCAATTCAGGGTACTTGGCATCATTAGAACTTAGTTCTCCCACACAAGAAAGTCCTCAATTCCCCATATTACTAGGAAAGCAAGAGTCAGATTTAAAATCCCCTCTAATAATGATGATAGAGGACTTTAAGGAGAACATAAATAACACTCTCAAAGAATTTGAGAACACAGGTAGAAGCCCTTAAAGTGGAAACACAGAAATCCCTTAAAGAATTACAAGAAAACACAACCAAACAGGTGAAGGAATTGAACAAAACCATCCAGGACATAAAAATGAAAGTAGAAACAATCAAGAAATCACAAACGGAGACTACCCTGGAGATAAAAAACCTAGGAAAAAAATCAGGAGTGATAGACACAAGCATCACCAACAGAATACAAGAGATAGAAGAGAGAACCTCAGGTGCAGAAAATACCATAAAAAATATTGACACAACTGTCAAAGAAAACGCAAAATGCAAAAAGTACTTAACACAAAATATCCAGGAAATTCAGGACACAATGAAGAGACCAAACCTAAGGATAATAGGTATAGATGAGAGTGAAGATTCCCAACTTAAAGGGTCAATAAATATCTTCAACAAAATTATAGAAGAAAACTTCTCTAATCTAAAGAAGGAGATGCCCATAAACATACTAGAAGCCTATAGAATGCCAAATAGACTAGACCAGAAAAGAAATACCTCCCGTCACATAATAATCAAAACAACAAGTGTACAAAACAAAGAAAGAATATTAAATGCAGTAAGGGGAAAAGGCCAAGTAACATATAAAGGCAGACCTATCAGAATAACACCAGACTTCTCACCAGATACTATAAAAGCTAGAAGATCCTGTGCAGATGTCATACAGTCCCTAAGAGAACACAGATGCCAGCCCAGGCTACCATATCCAGCAAAACTCTCAATTACCATAGATGAAGAAACCAAAATATTCCATGACAAAACCAAATTTACACAATATCTTTCCACAAACCCAGCATTACAAAGGATAATAGCAGGAAAGACCCAATACAAGGAGGGAAATTATACCCTAGAAAGAACAAGAAAGTAACCCTCTTCCAACAAATCCAAAAGAAGATAGCCACACAAAGATAATTCCACCTCTAATAACAAAAATAACAGGAAGTAACAATCACTTTTCCTTAATATCTCTTAACATCAATGGACTCAATTCCCCAATTAAAAGACATAGGATAATGGACTGGATACATAAAGAGGACCCAGCATTTTGCTGCAAACAGGAATCCCACCTCAGTGCAAAGACAGACTCTACCTTAGAGTAAAAGGCTGGAAAACAATTTCTCAAGCAAATGGTCCTAAGAAACAAGCTGGAGTAGACATTCTAAAATCTCCAGGCCGAGAACACAAAGGAAGGGACTCATAGCTCCACCTGTATAGGTAGTTGAGAGTGGCCTTGCCAGGCATCAGTGGAAGTGGACAGGCTTGGTACATGAAAGTTCAGATTGTCTAGTGTTGGGGAATTGCAAGAGCAGGGAGGCAGGAATGAGAGGATGTTGGGAGCACACCCTCATAGTAATTGGAGGAGGGGGGATAGGGTAAGGGGTTAGGCATCAGTGGAAGTGGAGGGCCTTGGTGCCTGAGAGTTTGGATTCCCAAATGTTGGGAAATTTGAGAGCAGGAAGGCAAAAATGGGAGGATGGTGGGAGCACACCCTCATAGAAACTCCCAGAATTATATGGATTAGACCTGGCAGAGGCAGGCTGCCAGAAGACTAGATTCCAGAAAACAAACAATTATCTTGATACTAAAATTTGTTTTGAGAATTGTGTATTGCAGAATACATAGCCTTGGTGTATCTACTCATCAAGCAAGCTGAGGAGACCTGCTCAAACCTCTGATGTCCTGGAATTCCAGCTGGATGCAGTGAAGACACAGTGTCAGAGGCTTATCAATTTATTCTCACCCCACCCCTATTCTAATATCTCAACACCCATAATGAGCTTGAAGAAGTTAATGAAGAGTTGGCACCGCTATTCCCTGGGCTTGAAGACTGAGGTGGTTAATATTGGCCTGTCTTTCTAGGGAAAAGTAGTGGTTTTGTTGGAATAGGGAGGATTAGCTAGGATTTGTTGCATAGCCATAACCTACTGGTAGAAATATGTAAAATTGTTATTAAAATGAAGTTATAATTTCTTAAATGGTACAAAATTCACTTTGATTTCAAATTTAAGGTTTTTATTGGTACGAGCTTCTTATTAATATAAAAGTAAGATGAATATTGTTACTATCATAGGCATTGTGCCTGTATAACACATTTAGGAATACAAGGCTTAGACCCAGTCCTTCTTTAACTTTTTAAATTTATTTCAGATGGTTAGCCTGTGAGTTAAGAGACTATAGCAAATTCATGGCTTGGAGTTTATTGTTATGGTGTTTAGAAATAGTTGAGTGGAGTTAACAGACAACAGTCCAGATTACCTTACATGGATAGTTGGTTTTCAAAACATCAGAAGTCCACAGAATTGATGTGACAAATATTTCTATATTAATGTTCATTTTGATCAGAGACCTGTCTGCTCCTGAAAGCTTCCTGTCTTGGATTCTAAGAAGAAACTGAGCATCTTTGGAGTTACTCCAGCTGTGGTGAGACAGCCACTAGGCAAGAATTGCCTCTTTCCATCTACAGACAAATTACTGTCCAGAAAAGTACACACATGCAGAATAGTCGACTGATATATCTGCCTAGACAGAGTAATCAGCCCTTAACAATTCTGCATCACTAGGTCTGTCAGATGATCCTGGGCCAGAAGGCTGAATATCAGATGCTCCAACGTTCTGTAGTATTGGGACTGTCCAGGTGTTCAGTGGTCTCTATAATTTGGGTAAGTTTTAGAAGTTATGCTTTGTGCTTCCCATAATTTCAGTTAACTCAGTCAACCTGGATTTCTGACGGGGTTGAAAACATATAGTCTCATAGCCAATCCTGTCTATTTACTTTGAGAGAAAATATTTGAGAGGATGGTTTTCAGCTAATATTCATTCTAAAGACAAGGAAAAAAAAAGCCAGGTTCAGAACTAAGTCTTTTATTTAGGATAGATGACAGAGGTTCTGGTTAGTC
This sequence comes from Arvicanthis niloticus, assembly GCF_011762505.2. Taxonomy (NCBI): domain Eukaryota; kingdom Metazoa; phylum Chordata; class Mammalia; order Rodentia; family Muridae; genus Arvicanthis; species Arvicanthis niloticus. The sequence goes on along the minus strand of NC_047674.1, from coordinate 4,864,727 downwards.
AACAAAATGATGGACTGGGTATTAGGTCTATCTTGCACCTTACTGACATAAATTGGTATAGTTATGCTCTAACTGTATTTTGAGAGAAAAGTTTTATTTTAACAGGAATGGTGATATGTAGGTGGAGCTAATGTGGGAAGAGTACGGAAAGGAAGAAGAGGAGTACAGAGAGGAGGAGGAGGAGAAGGAGAGGAGGAGCTAGGTGATGAGAGAGAAAAAGAGATGGGCACCAGACATGGAGGCAGATATTCACATGTCCCCGCCAGTCAAAGATAGTTGATATATGTAGGTTGGGTATTAGGTTACACTTCTGATTTATATTGAACATTACCAAACTTATAAAGCCTTTGGTTAACATTAAAAAAATTGTATAAAAGCAAGACAGGGAAGGGGGCATGGAATAGGGGTTTTCTAGGGAGGGGTAATGGGGAAAGGGGATGGTATATGAAATGTAAATAAAATAATAAAATATCCAATAAAAAATAAATTAAAAAAACATTTGTCATTTATTTTCTGCAAAGAAGAACACAGTGATATAATTGAATGTGATAACTGTCACAAGGATATTTTGTGTTGACCTCAATACTTCAGAATTACTCTACAAATAATATATTCAGGTATAAATTTTATATCAACATCTGTGTTATGTTTTATGTGTGTATTCTGGAGATTTTTGCTTTCAATCTCACTGTTACAACATAATTTCACTTAATTTGATCTCTCATTTTTTGTTCAGAAATTTAAGATAGGTACTAAAACTTTGAATTAATTAATAGAAAAAAATGTTTCTTATTATGACCAGAAGCTGCAAAAACTCTATCTTGAGGTGATTTAATTCAGTCAATAGAATATAAAACTTGAAGAAATTAATTCTTCCCAGTGTAAATATTTTACTGTATCATAGTATTAATTTAAATGTAATTAAGTTAAGTAAATAAGGAATATTAATTTTTCAATGATAATATGATACACTATTTTGTGATGAAAATATTATAGTGAATAAAAATTACTGTTTCTAAAAATGTATGAAAGAATAATTGGTAAAGATTTACACAAAAGAAACATTTGCCATTATAATGTAGTTTAAAATTGTATATTAGCAAACTATAAAATTCTACCAACCAAGATAAAACTTGAAACTGTTTTATATCTTAGAAAATATAAATAGACAATATACCTATGAATTTTAGAATAAAAGAAGGCAAACCATAGATAAAAATCTTTGGTAGATTTCTGGAAAAAAATATTAAAATATCTATACATATTCAAGCTGTTTTCTAGAAGACCAAGATGATAATAATACTGCAAAGTTGCCACTGCACATTGTTCCAGAGACAATCTTTAAAATGATATCAAGCATATGTATAAATCTGCAAAGAAATGAGGATAGTTTCTGAAAGACTATCAAAAAAAAAAAAAAAACCCAACAACAAAAAGGTTCACAGACTCACTTTTCCTGTCTTCTTCTCTACCCAGAGCACATACATTCCAGAATCTACCAAACATAAAACTTGTATTTATTCACTGAAGGATGTGAATACTTATCTAAAGGATCTGGAGGTCTAATATATTAGTAATATTCAACAGTCCTCACTTGTATCCTGCTCATCATTTATGAAAAATATCCATCTCAGAGAAGTAAGTAGGGTCAGAGTATAAAACCTCAAAGCCTACCCCTAGGGACATCTCACAACATGGCTCCATCTTCCAGTCCCAAACACGTATTTCCAGCCAGAAATACGTGTTCAGACCAGTGAGCCCATGGAGTGTATGTCATATTCATACCATAATAATCATTTAGCAGAAATCAACTGTGGAAGGTCCGATAAGTTAACCAGCAGGAGATCCTGAGTTAAAGGTCTGGTCAGAGTAATGTTTCCTTAGAAGAAAGGCTTCCATGTAAAAGAAAAAGAAGCAAGAAATAGAAAAACACAGTCAAATCAGGTGCCTGTTACATCGAGCAGACATGACTGAGGAAGCTCTCCTGAGACAGTCATGTGAAATATTCCAAATTGAGAGATTTCCAGACAGCATTGAGGATTTCTTATACAAAGATAGTCTTCCTAGCTATAATTCCCAACAAGGCAATTTTATACTTTGTGGTAAACAACAGTAATATCTGCTGAAAATGATGTACTTTCTAGCTACCCTCAAGAGTGCAATGTGGTGATAACCTTCAGTTTTTGATATTTCTACTTTTTGCTGTTACAGTGTCCTGGAGTCAGCTTGCCTTAGGACAAGATATCTAGGAGGACTCCTGAGATGAACTCAGTAGAATCTGAGACAGTTGTGCCTGTCACTTGTTCTCACAGTCAGCTCTCAACAAGGCAAAGAGCACAGAATAATTTACCAATCTAATTTGTATTACATATTTTCTCTAGGCAAGGGTGTAAGCAGGTAGAAGAAAGAGAGGAAACCCTAGGCAAGAAAAAAACATTTTGAGGTGATGACAATGTTCTTTATCACATTCTGTGATGAGATTATAAGTACACGCATTTGGGGAAACATGTCAACTGCTTCATGTCTCAAATATGTATTAGTTATAAATTAACATTTAACTGTAGCCTCACAATAACTCCATAAGCTATTAATAAAATTCCAGTTATACATCAATGTAATTAAGTTAAGTATAGATATATAGCTTATATTAGTAAATTATTTTTGAAAAAATTCTTTTGACCTTCAAAATAAAGTTTTATTTAGTACTATTTAAATCAGAATATTACTTTGTGAAGTAAAGACACAAAGAATAGATAGGGTTAGCATTGAAAAAAACTTCAAGGAAGAACAAATTTGAGGTTACACAATATCTTTCATTATTCTATATTTTATTTAAAAATAGCTGAGTGGAGTTAACAGACAACAGTCCAGATTACCTTACATGGATAGTTGGTTTTCAAAACGTCAGAAGTCCACAGAATTGACAAACATTTCTGTATTAATGTTCATTTTGATTAGAGACCTGTCTGCTCCTGACAGCTTCCTGCCTTGGATTCTTGTTAGGAGCTGCATGAGCGTGACAACATTCGCCATTACAAGATGGTGCAGGCATCCTGTGCTCCCACAAGTAAACAACTAACTACGCAGGTGCAAAAGGCAAAAAGTGCGCCAAAGTCACTGCCCATCCCGGGGCGTATTATGGGTAATGAGTGAACAGCCAATCAGAAGTGAACACGCCACTCTAGGGTACATATAGCAGTGCCTTTTCTGGGCTTGGGGTCTTTCCGCTTCTGCTGATACAAGAATAAAGCCTCGCTGTGGTAACCACCCGAACACTGCCTCAAATGTCTCTTTCACGGGCGAAGGGGACACGGAGGGGCTCGGAACAGATTCTAAGAAGAAATTGAGTATCTTTGGAGTTACTCCAGCTGTGGTGAGACAGCCACTAGGCAAGAGTTGCCTCTTTCTATCTACAGACAAATTACTGTCCAGAAAAGGACACACTTGCAGAATAGTCGGCTGATTATATCTGCCTAGACAGATTAATCAGCCCTTAATAATTCTGCATCACTAAGGTCTGTTAGATGATTCTGGGCCAGAAGGCTGAAGATTGGATGCTCCAATGTTCTGTAGTATAGGGACTGTCCAGATGTTCAGAGGTCTCTATAAATTGGCTAAGGTTTAAAAGCTATGCATTGTGCTTCCCACAATTATAGTTAACTCAGTCATTCTGGATTTCTGACGGGGTTGAAAACTTATAGTCTCATAGTCAATCCTGGCTATTTACCATGAGAGAAAAGATTTGAGTGGATGGTTTTCAGCTGACATTCATTCTAAAGCCAAGGAAAAAGCCAGGTTCAGAACTAAGTGTTTTAGTTAGGAGAGATGACAGAGGTTCTGGTTAGTCAACCAAATGATGGGCTGGGTATTAGGACTATCTTGTACCTCACTGGTACAAATAGGCATAATTATGCTTTAATTGAATTTTGAGAGAAAAGTTTTATTTTAACAGAAAGGGTGATATGTAGGAGGAGGTAAGGTGGGAGGAGTACTGAGAGGAAGAGAAGGAGTAGGGAGTGGAGGAGAAGAAGAAGAGGAGAAGCTGGGTGATGAGAGAGAGAAATAGGGGGAAGACAGGGAGGCACATGTTCGCGTGTCTCCACCAGTCAAGGATGGTTGATATATCTAGTTTGAGTAGTGGGTTACACCTCTGATTGAGCATTACCAAACTTATAAAGCCTTTGATTAACATTTTAAAAAAGTGTATAAATGCAAAAAGGAAAAGGGAACATGGGATAGGGGTTTTCTGGGGGGGCGGGAAATGGAGAAAGGGGATGTCATCTGAATTGTAAATAAAATATCCAAAAAAAAAAAAAAAAAGAGTGTCAGTTGGTTGTTAAGTCACAAGAGATATGTGTGCTGGGAACCAAACTAAATGCCTCTGGAAGAACAGCAAGTGGCTTTTATTACTGAGCAATTTCTCCATTCCCCAGTTTTTCTCATTTTATCTTTGTAGAACATTTATGAGGTATATTTAGAAAACTGTTGCTTATTAATATTACTGACATACAATGAAAAGTAAAATATCTGTATATTTTTATAGATGTAAAAAACCTTGACTTTCCTCATCAACTATAAATCCACACACAAAAATAACTGATAGTGGTGTCACCCATCTATTAAACAGAGACAAGCTAAAATATTGTGAAAATATTGATTTTATATTACTAACCTAAAGTCCTGAGATATGTTAACTTAAAATATTTTTTATAGATAATATTATCTAATTTCATTTCCAACTAAAAGTAAATGATAATACAATGTAAATTTCTAAATCTATGGACAGTTGTATTTTATAATATGAAAGATAAAATTATAATACTTTCATAATAATAATAACAGTACATAAGTTGCAGTATTAAAATATCTGTATTTAAAATTAGCAATAAACTTCCATCCTGAAACCTGGTCTTTTGACTTGCTCGTTAAATACTTTTTTTTTTTTTTTTACGTTGAGCCTTTTTCTCATTGGGTAGTAAATATTATAAACGTGCACATAAAATTGTCTTCAGCTGTGAAGTTGCATCAGTTGTAATGTGAAACTACAAGAAATTTCATCTTTGGCTAAAGGAACGCCGTGCCATTTCTCCCTGTACTGCCACAAATGATTTCACCAAGGATGAGTCACAGTCTCAAGAAGAACCAGATATTGAACTTTGGAAGGTGGAAGTGTGCACCTCCCTGACAGGCAGTCTGTCATGCTTCCACATTAAGCTATTAATTTCAATTTCAATCTCACTGTAAAACAAAAAGGAAGACTTTTTGATTATGAAATAATGACTTTACCAAAGTGATATAAATTATAGTTGAAGACATTACAGTTACATCCTTACAGCCACTTCCCACCATCCTAGAGTCTAGATAGTCTTATAAAGAACACAGACTTCCATTATCTAGGTGTTATTTCTGTAGAGGACTCACTGCCGTGTTCGTATTTGTCAAATGCCTTTATAGGACATTATTCTACACAATCAACAATATTTGTAAATAATTAATTTGTCATACTGCTCTCCTTCAAGCTGATGGTGATAGCATTTTTCGAAAAAAGCTAAAGCTTTACATCAGAATTCAAGAAAAAAATAAAAATGATAGAGTGTAATATTTTTATAGACCTCTGTCATTCTTTATCTAATTTCTTTCTTTTTTTTTTTTTCCATGAAACTCAGGCAGAGTCACACGGGGAAAGCGGGATTCAAACCGGGAGAGAGAAAGAGCAAAGGGCACGGGCTTGCCCTCTGCAGGTGGCTACCTTAGCCGCTAAGCCACCTCTGGCCTGCTATCTAATTTTTTTATTATGTTCCTTAGAACCCAACTACATTTTGTTCAAAAATACTTCAATACAATTATTGTTGATAAATGATGCACTAAGAACTATTTTAACTCCTAGAAGTATAAGTCTAAACACAGCAGCTATAGATTTTAATGTTGCTAGTGATTTTGAGGTATGCATAATTAAAAAGTACCCAGTACTTCTATTTGTGGTCAGCCAAACTAGATACAGAAAGCATAGATTTGACTCTAGGGTAAACTCTACAGAAGTCAGGGCTTAAGAGATGACTCAGGGAATTGAATTGCCTGGAAATCATAACCTAAGTTAGAGAATGCAACAAGATCAAAAAATGAGAAATAACATTGATATTTTAAGTATAGTACATATTTCACTTTTTATAATTAGTACATTTAAATTCTAGCTTTAAAATTAAAAATAAAACAAATATACAAGTGAGTTACTACAAAATAGTAGGCCTGGAAAGCCCGCGAACTCAGCACATAGCCCACCAGTGTTCTCTATAACAGAGAGGAATAATCAGTCAACTAAATATACTCTTCAGCAAATAAATATATATGAATATTTGATACAAATAGTTCTGAATTATGAGTTTATGAAATTATTGTGATTTCTATTATAATATGTTCACTCATAGTTTTAAAGATAATATTTCTATTAATGGCATTTATTTTTATTCAAACTTTCCATAAAAAAGTGATGATTATTGTTAAAGCATAATTAAATGAATATATCCACAATTTTTATTTTTAGATTACAGATTCAATTAATTTACATTTTAATAGATATTTCAAAACCTTTATAGTATGCAAAATAATTTTTCAATCTTGATGTTTCTGGTTTTATGTTGTTTCAAAACTAGTTATATATAACTCTATCAATGAAACTATAAATACTTCCATGTACCTTCATGTATATTTTATATATATTTTTATTTTAAAGTATCTGTAGAATGAATTTTGATCATGTTTTCTTCTTCCTCAAGTCAGTCAGATCTGCTATACCTCCTAACTTGTTCTCTATCTCACTTAAACAAAATTAAAATCAAGTCAAAGAAAACAATGTAGACAAAACCAAAATAAGAAAACAACAAAATAAAACATGCATTCTATTTTGTGTTGTTCAACTGCTGTAAGCATGGGGACTGCCCTGGAATGTAGGTGATGTTCCCAGTGATTCTCCATTGATAAAGGTGAATTTTATCTTCCCAGAGAGTATCAATTGCAAACAGCATCTTAGTTAGGAGTGGAACTTCACATTCACTTTCTCTTCTCAGTGCTGAGATTTCTGTCTTTGTTGAGCCTGTATAGATCATATACGTGCTGTCACAGTCTCTGAGTTTGTATATATAGATTAGTTCTGTTGTGTGTATTTCCTCCTTTGTCTAATTGATGTAGCAGGTCCTGGCTGTTCAATCTTTACACTCCAGCTGTAGGAATTCCCACAGTTCTCTGATGCCCCATTTTCACAACGTAGCGGGTTTAGATTTATGTGAGGCACTTATTGTTGGTTGGGATGTGTGGTAATACCTTACTTGAGAGCCTCTGTGTCTCTGCTAATGGAGGAATCCTGAGATTTTAAATAATTACTTACCACCTTTCCTCAGGCACCAGAGTGTTCTGTTGAGCCATTCCATGGCACATTCTTAACTTTTAGGGATATATTTATCAATTTTTCTATCATTTTTGGGTATCCTCATGAATTTTCACTTTGAATGCTTTGATTTTCCTCAGCTACCCTAAACGTCCTTTGTCTTCTACTAGTTTAATAGAAGGAATGAAGAAAGAGAAAATTGGATAAGTTTTTGCACAGGCCATGGGACTGAGAAGTTCAGAAAACTTAAGAAAACGTGTCCTTGGACACCTTTAAAAATAAAACAAAGAAACAACCAAGCAGCCTTGTCTGGCCTCAGTGGGAAAAAAAGCAATTAACCTAGCCCTGCAGAGACCTGATGTACCAGTGTTAGGGTATACCCAGGGAGTCCTGCATCCTCTCAGTGGAGAAAGGGATGCTGATTCTGGGAGGAGTGATCAGGAGGGGAGCAGAATGTAATGTGTATTGTAAAAAAACTGATGTATAGAGTTCCTTTTACTGGGAACTCTTTTTCTACCTTAGTATTTTTTTAAAATGGTGTTTCTAGTGACACTGTTTGCTTAGTTAGGTGTGTGATTTATTTCTGAGGCATTTCCTCACTATGCTTCACAGTCATATTTTCTTCTCACCCCGAAAACCACTGAGTGGAAAACCCATACATTCATGTTCATTTATTTGCCTATCTTCCTAAAAAGACAATTTTGAATGACATTGACTTCTTAGGTAATTTTTAAATTTTTTTCATTTTGTCTTCATCCTTTATTCTTTTTTTATTAGATATTTTATTTACACTTCAGATGGCATCCTCTATCCCCATTCCCCCCCACGCCCCTTAGAAAACCCCTATCCCATGCCCCCTTTTCCTTTTTGCATTTATACATTTTTTTTTTAAAAAATGTTAATCATAGGCTTTATAAGTTTGGAATTGTTCAATCAGAGGTGTAACCCACTGACCGACCTAGATATAACAACTATCTTTGACTGGTGGAGATACATGAATATCTGCCTCCCTGTCTCCCTCTTCTTTCTCTCTTTCATCACCTAGCTTCTCCTCTCCTTCTTCTTCTCCTCTTCTTACTCCTTTTCTTCCTCTCTGTACTCCTCCTACCTTATCTCCTCCTACACATCACCCTTCCTGTTAAAATGAAACTTTTCTCTCAAAATACAATTAGAGCATAATTATGCCAATTTGTACCAGTGAGGTACAGGATAGTCCTAATACCCAGTCCATCCTTTTGTTGACTAACCAGCTCCTCTGTCATCTATTCTAACTAAAACATTTAGTTCTGAACCCGGCTTTAGGATGAATGTCAGCTGACGACCATCCACTCAAATCTTTTCTCTTAAGGTCAATAGCTATATGTTTTCAACCCCATCAGAAATCCAGAATGACTGAGTTAACTATAATTGTGGGGAGCACAAATCGTAGTTTCTAAAACTTAGCCAATTTATAGAGACCTCTGAACACCTGGACACACCCTCTACTACAAAACGTTGGAGCATCTGATCTTCAGCCTTCTGGCCCAGGATCATCTGACAGACCTTAGTGCTGCAGAATTATTAAGGGCTGATTACTCTGTCTAGGCAGATATAATCAGTTGACTATTCTGCAAGTGTGTCCTTTTCTGGACAGTAATTTGTCTGTAGAAGGAAAGTGGCAATTCTTGCCTAGTGGCTGTCTCACAACTGGAGTAACTCCAAGGATGCTCAATTTCTTCTTAGAATTCAATATAGGAAGCTGTCCAGAGCAGACCGGTCTCTAATGAAAATGAACATTAATACTGAAATGTTTGTCATGTCAATTCTAAGGATTTCTGATGTTTTGAAAACCAGCTATCCATGTAAGGTAATTTGGACTGTTGCCTGTTAACTCCACTCAGCTATTTCTAAATAAAACATAGAGAGCACCCTTATAATAAACTCCAAGTCATGAATTTGCTATAGTCCCTTAACTCACAGGCTGACCATCTCAAATCAGTTAAAAAATGTTAAAGAAGGACTGGGTCTAAGCTTTGTATTCCTAAATGTGTTATACTGGTACAATGCCTATGAGAGTAACAATATTCGTCTCACTCTTATATCACCAAGAAGCTCATGCCAGTGAAAACCTTAAAATTTGTAAACAAAGTAAATTGGTGCCATTTAAGAATTTATATCTTCATCTTGATATTAATTTTACAGATTTCTGCTAATAGGTTATGGCTATGCAATAAACTCTAGCTAATCCTCTCTATTCCGACAAAATCACTACTTTTCCCTAGAGAGACAGCCCAACATTTACCACCTTAGTCCCCAAGCCCAGGGAATAGGGGCGCTGACTCATCAATAGCTTCTTCAAGCTGATTATGGGTGTTGAGATATTAGAAGAGGAGTGGGGGGGAGAGCAAATTGACAATCCTCTGATGCTGTGTCTTCACTGCCTCCAGATGGAATTCCCAGACCTCAGAGGTTTGAGCAGGTCTTCCCAGCTTGCTTGATGAGTAGATACACCAAGACTGTGTATTCTGCAATATACAATTGTCAAAACAAATTTAATATCAAGATAATTTTTTTAAAGAAGGCTGACATTTTATTAAAGATGTTGGTTCTAACAACTTTTCTTCTTTTTCCCCTCTTTTATTGGATATAATATTTACATTTCAAATTTTATCCCTTTACCCCATTCCCCCACCAACCAGGAACCCCTTATCCCATCCCCCCTCCTCCTGCTTCTATGAGGGTGTGTACCCACCTACCCTTCACTCCACCCTCCCCACTCTCAGGTCCCCCCCCACTCAGCCTTCATGGGACCAAAGATCTCCTCTCCCACCTATGCCTAACAAGGCCATCCTCCCCTACATATACAGCTGGAGTCATGGGTCCCTCCCTATGTGCTCCCAGGCTGGTGGTTTAGACCCTGGGGAGCTCTGGTTGGTTGGTATTGTTGCTCTCCTCATGTAGTCACCACCCCTTTAGGCTCTTTCAGTTTACTCTCTAACTTCTCCTTTGGGAACCTTTGATCAGATTAATGGTTAGCTGAGAGTATCTGCCTCTGGGTATGTCAGACTCTGGGGGACATCTAAGGAGACAGCCTTATCAAGCTGCTGGCAGTTTTCCCATCCTGTCATCCATATCAGCGTCTATTTTTGGTGATTGCACATGGTATGAATACCCAGGTAGAATGGTCTCCATACAACCACTCCTTCAGATTCTGTCCCACACTTTGTCTCCATATTTGCTCCCTTGGGTATTAAGTTACTCCTTCTAAGAAAGACCTAGGCTTCCACACTTGTTCTTCCTTCTTCATGAGCTTCATGTGTCTGTTAGTTGAATCATTGTTGTTTCAAACTTTTGGGCTAATATCTGCTTATCATTGAGCAAATGCCATGTGTGTTCTTTTGTGATTGGGTTACCTCACTCAGGATGGTATTTTCTAGTTCCATGCATTTACCTAAGAATTTCTCGAATTCATTATTTTTAATATCTGAGTAATATTCCATTGTGTAAATGTACCACATTTTTTTTGTATCCATTACTCTGTTGAAGGGCATATGGGTTCTTTCCAGCTTCTGGCTATTATAAATAAGGCTGCTATGAACATAGTGGAGCATATGTCTTTGTTATATGTTGGGGCATTTTCTGGGTATATGCCCAGGAGTGGTATAACTGGGTCCTCAGTTACTGCTATGTCCAATTATCTGAGGAACCGTCAGACTGACTTCCACAGTGGTTGTACCAGCTTGCAACCCCACCAACAATGAAGGAGTGTTCCTCTTTCTCTACATCCTCGCCAGCATCTACTATCACCTGAATTTTCGATCTTAGTCATTCTAACTTGTGTGAGGTGGAATCTCAGTGTTGTTTTGATTTTCATTTCCCTGATTACTAAGAATGTTGAACATTTCTTAAGGTGCTTCATGGCCATTCGTGTTTCCTCAGTTGAGCATTCTTTTTTAGCTCTGTACCCCATTTTTAATAGGGTTATTTTGTTGTTTGGCATCTAATTTCTTGAGTTCTTGGTATGTATTCAATATTAGCCCTCTATCGGATCTAGGATTGGTAATGATCTTTTCCCAATCTGTTGGTTGCTGTTTTGTTTTGTTGACAGTGTCCTTTGCCTTACAGAAGCTTTGCAATTTGTTGAGGTCCCATTTGTCAATTCTTGATTTTAGAGCATAAGCCATTGGTGTTCTGTTCAGGAACTTTTCCCCTGTGCCTATGTATTAGAAGGTCTTCTCCAACTTCTCTTCTATTAGTTTCAGTGTATCTGGCTTCATTTGAAGGTTCTTTATCCACTTAGAGTTGAGCTTTGTACAAGGGGATAAGAATGGATTAATTTTCATTCTTCTATATGCTGACCTCCAGTTGAGCCAGCACCACTTGTTGAAAATGCTGACCTTTTCCCACTAGATGGTTTTAGCTCCCTTGTCAAAGATCAAGTTACCATAGGTGTGCAGGTTCATTTCTGGGTCTTCAATTTTATTCCATTGATCTTCCTGCCTGTGTCTGTACCAATACCATGCAGTTTTTATCACAACTACTCTATAGTACAGTTTGAGGTCAGGGATGGTGATTCCCCCAGAAGTTCTTTTATTGTTGAGAATAGTTCTCGATATCCTAGGGTTTTTTTTTGTTTTGTTTTGTTTTTTTTGTTGTTGTTGTTATTCCAAAGGAATTTGTAAATTGCTCTTTCTATCTCTATGAAGAATTGATTCGGAATTTTGATGGGGATTGCGTTGAATCTGTAGATTGCTTTTTGCAGGATGGCCATTTTTACTAAGTTTATCCTGCCAATCCAGGAGCATGGGAGATCTTTCCATCTTCTGAGATCTTCTTCAATTTCTTTCTTCAGAGACTTGAAGTTCTTGTCATACAGATCTTTCACTTGCTTGGTTAGATTCACTCCAAGATATTTTATTTTATTTGTGGTTATTGTGAAGGGTGTCATTTCCCTAATTTCTTTCTCAGCCTGCTTATCCTTTGAATAGAGGAAGGCTACTGATTTGTTTGAGTTGATTTTATATCCAGCCACATTGCTAAAGTTGTTTATCAGGTTTAGGAGTTCTCTGGTGGAAGTTTTAGGTTCACTTAAGTATACTATCATATCATCTAAATATAGTGAAATTTTGACTTCTTCCTTTCCTATCTGTATCCCTTTGACTTCCTTTTGTTGTCTAATTGCTCTAGCTAGGACTTCCAGTACTATATTAAATAGGTAAGGTCAAAGTGGGCAGCCTTGTCTAGTCCCTGATCTTAGTGGGATTGCTTCAAGTTTCTCTCCATTTAGTTTGATGTTGGCTACTGGCTTGCTGTATATTGCTTTTATTATGTTTAGGTATGGGCCTTGAATTCCTAATCTTTCTAAGACTTTTAACTTGAAGGGATGTTAAATTTTGTCAAATGCTTTCTCAGCCTCTAGTGAGATGACCATGTGGTTTTTTTTCTTTGAGTTATTTATGTAGTGGATTACATTGATGGATTTCTGAATATTGAACCATCCCTGCATTCCTGGGATAAAGCCTACTTGATCATGTTTAATAATTGTTTTGATGTGTTGTTGGATTCAGTTTGCGAGAATTTTATTGAATATTTTGCATCAATATTCATAAGAGAGATTGGTCTGTAGTTCTTTTTCTTTGTTGGGTCTTTCTGTGCTTTAGGTATGAGCATAATGGTAGCTTCATAGAATGAATTGGGTAGTGATCCTTCTGTTTCTATTCGATGGAATAGCTTGAAGAGGATTGGTACTAGGTCTTCCTTGAAGGTCTGAGAGTATTCTGCACTAAAACCATTTGGCCCTGGACTTTTTTTGGTGGGGAGATTTTTAATGACTGCTTCTATTTCTTTAGGTTTTATGCGATTGTTTAGATGGTTTATCTGCTTCTCGTTTAACTTTGGTACCTGGTTCCTGTGTAGAAAATTGTCCCATTTCATCTAGATTTTCCAGTTTTGTTGAGTATAGGCCTTTGTAGTAGGATCTGACGATTTTTTAATTTCCTCGGTTTCCATTGTTATGTCTCCCCTTTCAGTTCTGATTTTATTAATTTGAATACTGTCTCTGCACCCTTTGATTAGTCTGGCTAAGGGTTTGTCTATCTTGTTGATTTTCTCAAAGAACCAGCTCCTGGTTTTGTTGATATTTTGTATAGTTCTTTTTGTTTCAACTTGGTTGATTTCAGCCCTGAGTTTGATTATTTCCTGCCATCTACTCCTCTTGGGTATATTTGCTTCTTTTTGTTCTAACGCTTTCAGGTGTGCTGTTAAGTTGTTAATGTATGCTCTTTCCATTTTCTTTTTTGGGCACTTAGAGCTATGAGTTTTTCTCTTAGTACTGCTTTCAGGGAGTCCCATAAGTTTTGATATGATGTGTCCTCATTTTCACTTAATTCTAAAAAGTCTTTAATTTCTTTCTTTCTTTCTTCCTTGACCAAGTTATCATTGAGTAGAGCATTGTTCAGTTTCCACATGTCTGTGGGCTTTCCGTTGTTTTTGTCCATGTCAAAGACCAGTCTTAGTCCATGATGGTCTGATAGGGTACAAGGGATTATTTCAATCTTTTTCTATCTGTTGAAGCCTGTTTTGTGACCAATTATATGGTCTATTTTGGAGAAGGTACCATGAGGTGCTGAGAAGAAGGTATATTCTTTTGTTTTTGGATGAAATGTTCTATAGATGTCAGTTAAGTCCAATTGGTTCACAACTTCTGTTAGTTTCATTGTGTCTCTGTTTAGTTTCTATTTCCATGATATGTCCATAGTTGAGAGTGGCATGTTGAAATCTCATACTATTATTGTGTAAGGTACAATGTATGCTTTAAGCTTTAGTAAAGTTTTTTTTATATATGTGGGTGCCCTTGCATTAGGGGCATAGATGTTCAGAATTGTGAGTTCCTCTTGGTACATTTTTCCTTTGATGAATATGAAGTGTCCTTTATCTTTTTTGATTACTTTTGGTTGAAAGATTATTTTATTTGATATTAGAATCGCTACTCCTGCTTGTTTCTTGAGACCATTTTCTTGGAAGATTTTTTTCCAACCTTTTACTCTGAGGTAGTGTCTGTCTTTTTCACAAAGGTGTGTTTCCTGTATGCAGCAAAATGTTGGGTCCTCATTATGTATCCACTCTGATAGTCTATGTCTTTTTATTGGAGAATTGAGTCCATTGATATTAAGAGATATTAAGGAAAAATGAGTGTTGTTTCCTGTTATTTTTGTTATTGGCAGTGGAAGATATGTTTGTATAGCTACCTTCTTTTAGGGTTGTTGGAAGATTACTTTCTTGCCTTTTCTTGATTGTAGTTTCCTTCCTTTTGATGGAGTTTTCCACCAATTATCCTTTGAAGTCCTGGATTTGTGATAAGATATTGTGTAAATTTGGATTTGTCATGAAATATTTTGGTTTCTACATCAATACTGATTGAGAGTTTTGCTGGGTATAGTAGTCTGGGCTGGCATTTGTGTTCTCTTAGGTTCTGTATGATATCAGTTCAGGATCTTCTGGCTTTTATGGTCTCTGGTGAGAAGTTTGGTGTAATTATTATAGGTCTGCCTTTATATGTTACTTTACCTTTTTCCCTTACTGCTTTTAGTATCTTTTCTTTGTTTTGTACATTTGATGTTTTGATTATTATGTGGTGGGAAGTATTTCTTTTCTGGACTAAACCATTTGGAATTCTGTAGGCTTCTTGTATATTTATGGACATCTCTTACTTTAGGTTAGGGAAGTTTTCCTCTATAATTTTGTTGAGTATATTTACTGGTCCTTTAAGTTGGGAGTCTTCCCCCCCATCTATACCTATTATCCTTAGGTTTGGCCTTCTCATTGTGTCTTGGGTTCCCTCTATATTTTGGGTTAGTAGCTTTTTGTATTTTGCATTTTCTTTGACAGTTGTGTCAATGTTTTCCATGGTATCTTCCGCACATGAGATTCTCTCTTCTATCTCTTGTATTCTGTTGGTGATACTTTTGTCCCTGACTCCTGATCTTTTTTTTTAGGTTTTCTATCTCCAGGGTAGTCTCCCTTTGTGATTTCTTTATTGTTTCTACTTCCATTTTTAGATCTTGGATGGTTTTGTTTAATTCCTTCTCCTGTTTGCTTGTGTTTTCTTGCAATTCCTTAAGGGATTTTTGTGTTTCTTCTTTAAGGGTTTCTATCTGTCTACCAGTGTTCTTGTTAAGTTCTTTGAGAGTGTTATTTATGTCTTTCTTGAAGTCCTCTATCATCGTCATGAGAAGTGATTTTAATTTTGAATCCTGCTTTTCTGGTGTGATGGGGTGTTCAGGGCTTGCTATGATGGGGGAACTGGGTTCTGATGATGCCATGTAACTTTGGATTCTGTTGCCCACTGGTCTGAGTGCAGTGGCTCCTCTAGGATATCTCACGATATGTTGTCTGACATTCTGAGTTCAGTTGTTCCTCTGCGGATCTGGATTGAGTGGACCTTCCAGAATGTCTCGGGTGGAATCCGGGGTCCACACAAGAGCAGACTGGGCAGAGGTCTGCTCCAGGCCTCAGATCTGGGAGAGGGGTGGAAGTGGAGTGCTATTCTGCAAGGGTGGGGGGGTTAGGTATCCACTGGAATCTGAGTGCTCCCAGCACACAGCTATGGGCTTAGGGCAGTATATGGGTCTTCCTACCTAGGGCTGTGGGATCCGTGGATCACACACACACACACACACACACACACACACACAAACACATAGACACACAGGCATACACACATGTACACACACATGTACACACACAGACACACACAGACAGACACACATACACACACACACACACACACACACAAATACATAGATATAAAACCTTAAATAAAATAAGATATATGTGACTACAGAGCATAAACTGTGTGTGGATAAATGATTCACAGCACCCATGCAAAATATAAGTTGTTTAGAACTTTTATTGATCAATTATGGTAAGAGTTTAAAATGATATAAACTTTTTTTAATGTCGTCCTTTTATTTTCAGTTTATTCTTACTACAAATTCTAATCATCTGCTGGGCTCAGAAAGATACCAAGAGTAATCATTTCTTTATAATTCAGTATTAGTACATATTTATCATAAGTGTTATTTAGATTTTACATCACATAGAAAATTGAACTTTACTAGGCTGGAGAGATGGCACATCAGTTAAAATGTGTATCACTTTCAGAAGATTCAAGTTCAGTTCCTGACTATCACATTGTCCAGCTCCCAACCACCTGTAACAATAGCTACAGGATTGCTTCTGTGGTACCTTCACACACACACACACACACACACACACACAAACACATAGACACACAGGCATACACACATGTACACACACATGTACACACACAGACACACACAGACACACACAGACACATACACATACACACACACACACAAACTAAAAAGAAAATAAATTTCCAAAAATTGGACTTACCTTTTTGTATCCTTTATTAAATATTTTTCTGGAATTATATAAAGTCAGCCCCAACCTTTTAAAAAACTTAGCAAAAAAGTGGAAAAATATAGTTGGCAAGAAGAAAATTGAGATTTAAGCCTAAAGGAAATTCTCAAGACTGGTCATATAACATGCTACCCAAATAGAAATATTTGTAGTTTCATCTCCAAGGAAAAAATGGAGAGAAAAATGATAGGTACATACATATGACAGATATACCTGTTCGATAAAACAGAGAGAAAACTTATCTTTTCTTACCTAAAACATACACATTTTGATGAAAAGAAATTTTAAAGTTGTTTCTGGTAACTAAGTGATAGGTACTTATTTACATTTACCTTTGTAAAAATTTGGGATATATCTCCTGATTTTTCACAGAGATTTAAAAAAGAAAGTGACCATCTATACTACCACCTTTTTTGGTTCTGATTACTTTTTTCTGTAATGAATCTTGTGTATATTTTTAGCATTCACCACAATTAAAGGTATGCAAAGAAAATGATAACTTAGTGAATCAATAGTATAAAATAATGCAGTATTGTATTTAAATAACTATCAAAGTAATCCTATGACAATTAAAAATGAACTACAGACTTCATTATTTTTATTTAGGAGATTATAGACATAATAGTCTCACTTATAACTGACCTTAGAATGAAGTGTCTCCTGCATAAAACTCAGTGTATGATATAAGAGGATAGATACCACATAAGGAACAGAATCATTAAAATCTGACTTTCAATAATAGTCTTTCCATTGAAATCTGCTTAAAAACATTGGCCTCCATGTTAAAACTGCATGAAACATGGGCCAGTCTTGACCTTCTATATTACATTTTACATAGAGTATTTTTACTGTTGTAGAACTTCATGCAATCGATTTTGGGCTTATTCATCTTTCATTTCCACGAAACACCTCCATAACCTTTCTTCTTCCATTTTAAATTGCAATTTAATATTACATCATGTACTTCCAAACCTGCTGTGTGCTTCACTTACTTAATCATTTTTCATGTAAATTTTCAAGATAAAAATATTTCTAAATAGTTACATTTTCCCATTTTGTGGTCTGGTTTTATAACAGACAATGTTGTAATATATAAAAATTAATGAGTAACAAAATAATACACAATTTGAATTTTTAGAGTTTTAAATATCGACTATTGAAGCTAATCACAAAACATACTGAATAAACACTGAAAACACAAGTAATGGAGAAGCTACTTTAATGAAGATGCTTTATTTAGAAAGCATGTAAATAACATAATAATACTCCAGAAATAAGACCAAAGGTGGATTTGAATACCTGGTAAGATTACATCTCATTCTCACAGGAAAAAAAAAAAAAAGTCTAGTTAGTATCACCTTGAAACAAAAGCTCTCACATTCTGAATAGATTTGAAGACTAAACCACAGCTTTCAGCAGTCTACAATGTATTTTCTTAGCATTCCACACCTACTTGGACAGTCCTGAGATCCTTGCTTATAGCTTTCTTTCCCACTAAACCAAACAATATAGCAACCACATCTAGATGACCACGGGACAATGTACATGTGATTTATAGTTGCAAAAGGAAGTATGTCCCACAGTTGGGTTGTGTGGCCTCACTGAACAGCAAACTAAGACTATAAACACTGGCAAGCACATGAACAGCAGGGAGGCGTGAGTGCACGCCAAAGACAAGCCCGAAAGAGAAAATCAAAACGAACTGATGAAAGCACACATACGTCTATGCCTTTGAATCAGACACCAGGAGCCTGGCCACTGCCGCAGGACGAATCTATGGCCGTTTAATGATACGCAGGGATCTCTGCACTCAATCAGGTCAGAGTTTATTTACTGTGGTGTAAATCCTTGAGCACACTAGTTTAACAGTCCAAAATGAATAAGGGGGTTAGAAAGTATATTTAATTCACTTAGGTAATGTATCTTCTACCCAAACAAAGCCGAAAACTGGTTCAACATTATTAAAATTACCTAACTGCTTTATGCTTTAAGACATACTATTAAAATTATATTCCCATTTTGCATAGCTTCAGTGTCTCCAACAAAGCAAAACAAAATTGCCGCGTTACTAACTGAAAAGTAAATTATAAGGCTGTATAAAGAAACTTAATTCCAAATGGACTAGGCAAAGACCACTGACAAGTGCCAGCTAGAGAACTGCGCATCAGCTGGTGATGTGAAACTCCCTGGAGAGAACTTGCCTGACTGCAGGAAGTACAGGCCTTGATATCCAGCAGGGTAAACAATAAAACCTGAAAGAATAAAATCTGTTATCGTGTTATCAGAAGGGATATATAGAAGCCTGCCATCAACAGGAGGTCAAATTGTTTCACTCTTCGACAGCCAATGTTAAAAATGAAAATCATTTAATTTTTTATTAGGATGGGAGATTATGAGGAATACAGAGAAAAACATCAAACATTATCAGTCATTTTTCAAAAGTCAAGTTTTTATGTAGATGCAGGAAAAAATTGACTGGGAATAAAAATTACAAGCAGAATAATTTTATGATCCATATTTACAGATAAAGATCTACAAGAAATGCCTGAACACTGGAAAGCTAGAGTCATCCAAATACACAAAATGTCATTTTATTTTTAATTGTTTTCAAACATAAAATCTTGACTTTTGACAAATTGACCCAGCACATGTTTTAAATATTAACATTCAAGAATCTTAGTATAATCTTCATACTTCAAAAAGGTCATAAACAAAGGCCCAAAAGAGTATATTATTTAATTTTCATTCTCAGTCAAAATTTGAACAATTAAAAAAGTATTTTAATTATTTGAAAAGTTCAGGAAGTTAGGGAATTATTTTTCCTTTCTGTTACATATAGTATTTGTAAAGCTTGAGGCAATTAAAAATGTCTAATATAACTATCCAACTAAACTGTTATCTGTGCTTGCATGTAATCGATTACATTAAGTGATTGGTTACACAATTAACAGACATCATTTGCTGAATGCAAGGACAACTGAACCCAGTACCTACCAGAATGGCCACTGACACTAATCTCTAAAATATAAATCTAATAGGAATTATATAATTGATGTTCCAATTAAGAAGTTCTTTATTTTACTTATCTAGTTCTGAATATTCTATCTGAGCTGCAGTTATTCTGTAGGGACTTTCTTTTTAACTTTTACACTTTTTAATTTTTAAAAAAGGTAAAGGATGCACATTTTGGTCTTTCTTCTTAACATTCATATGGTCTGTGGGTTGTATTGTGGGTATTCTGAGCTTTGGGCTAATATCCACTTAACAGTGAGTATATACTATATGTGTTCTTTTGTGTCTGTGTTACCTCACTCAGGATGATATTTTCTAGTTCCATCCATTTGCCTGCAAATTTCACGAAGTCATTGTTTTTAATAGCTGAGTGGTACATTGTGTAAATGTATCTCATTTTCTGTATGCACTCTTCCATTGTGGGGCATCTGGGTTGTTGCAAGCTTCTAGCTATTATAATTAAGGCTGCTATAAACATTGTGGAACATGTGTCTGTTACATGTTCAAGCATCATTTGGAAATATGCACAGTAGTAGTATAGCTGGGTCTTCAGGTAGAACTACTTCCAGTTTTATGAGGAACCACCACATTGTCTTCCAAAGTAGTTTTGCCAGCTTGCAAGCCCACCAGCTGTCTAAAGAAATGCAGAGACAAAAAAAAAAAAAAAAATGGAGCAGAGACTGATTGATGGAAAGGTCATCTAGAGACTGCCCCACATAGGATCTATCCCATCTGCAGACACCAACCACCCCCCTTTCCCCAACATTATTTCTGGTTCCAAGAAGCATTTGCTGACAGGAGCCTGGTGTGGTTTTCTCCTGAGAGGCTTTGCCAGCACCTGACCAATACAGATGTAGCCAACCATAAGGACTCGAATGGAATAGATAGGGGTAAGACTGAAGGAGCTGAAGGGCATTGCAACCCCATAGGAAGAACAATATCAACTACTTGGACCACGCAGATCTCCCAGGAACTAAACCACCAACCAAAGAGTATACATGGAGGGATACATGGTTCCAGATACATATGTAGCAGAGATTGGCCTTACCTGGCATCAGTGTAAGGAGGCCTGTGATTCTATGGAGGCTTAATGCCCCAGATAGGGGGATGTTAGAGAGGTGAGGAGGGAGTAGATAAGTGGGTGGAGGAACATCCTCATAGAGGCAAAGGGGAGGGGGGTTGGATGGGGGCTTTGCAAAGGGAAAACCAGGAAGGGAAACAGCATTTGAGATGTAAATAAATAATATAACCAATAAAAAAATAAAAAAATGGTGTTTTTCCATAATGTATTTTAATCACACTCTTCCTTTCCCTTAATTTCTCCCAGATCCTTCCAAACTTCTCTCCTTACCCCTTCAACTACTACCAAGCCATCTCTCTCTCCCTCTCTCTCCCTTTCTCTCTCTCTCTCTCTCTCTCTCTCTCTCTCTCTCTCTCTCTCTCTCTCTCACACACACACACACACACACACACACACACACACACACACACATGCACACATACATGCAAACACACACAACCTCACAAACACAAAAACATTGAGTACCAAAATACATGAGAAATTTTGTCATATTAAGACAAATGTAGTAAAATGAGGCAAAAGTCTACAAAAATTCCACTGGGTTAGTTTTGTGTTGGCCATCTCCTCCTAGAGATTTGGGGCTACTGTCAGATGTAGTTCATGTACCCATGGAAAATCCATTGGAAAAAACTAATTTTTCTTTGCAAGTGGGTATAAATTGCAGACAGATTCTTGATTAAGTATAGGGACACTTACTCCTCTCACCTTTCAGACTCTGAAAATTTGCAGACCCTTAGAGTTATTCCACAGTATCTGAGTTCATATGTGCATCAGTATTATTGTGGCTAAAAGACACTACTTCATTGGAATCCTCCCTTCCCTCTGAGTCTTACAAATCTCCAGCCACCTCTTATTTATGAAAGGCAGGGGCTTGAGGAAGACATCCCTTTGAGAAGTGAATCCACCACATTCTTACTCTCAGCATATTGCCCAGTTATGGGTTGCTTCTTGTCTTAGCTTTGGAGCCTTCAATATCTGTGTTGCAATCAATATAATCACAGAGATTAGGCATGTAGTAAGGGAATAGAAGAGAGGAGAGGATCTCCCTAGGAAACACAAATAGAATACATTTTTATATACAAGGGGAGACTAGTGGAGTATTAAACAAAGAGTAAAATAAAAGAGAGGCATAGGGAGAAGATAAGGGTAAGGAAAACTAGTACTAATGCCATTTGAAGGCCCATATGGAAACCTGCTACTAAAAAAGCTGCCTAAAATTTGTACATATATTAAAGAAATCAAAATAAAATTACTAAATAATGCAATACAAATTCAGAACTAGACACCTTATGCCACCAAATGAAACATTCAATGTCGTGAATGGGTTACATTAAATGGAGTCCTTGGCCAAAGGAGCCCCATGGAAACCCCCAGACATCTCAGACTATTGTCAAGGTTATTGGTTGTTTTCCACAAACTGATGGTAAAACCCTATTGCTCAAGAGAACCTTTATATATATATATTATTGAATACAGAGAAGCCAGGTTGCTACAAAGCTGGAGCCTTCATACCTGCTGTATAGTGTTCATGGGACTGGAAAGTACTCTGTATGATACAGAGGATCAATATCCTCGAGCCTTCGACAGCCCCCATGGCCTACAACAGTGATCTGCTCACAGATATGCTGGAACAATCGCAGCACAAATGTTCTGAGAGTAACCAGTGACATTCTGATTGGAACTGAGGTCTGCTCCATGAGATGGAACCCATGTCTGGTATTCCTTGGGTGAGCAGCAGAGACTGGATAGACCATTGGCCTAGAGCAAAGCAAATATTAATCATTTGCTAAAAGAACACTGCATTAAGGTTACTCTAAATGATATTCTAATAAGTACTGTATCTCCAAGGATTCAGGAGGATGTTAGATTCAGGACTGAAGTGCCTTAAATATAACATAACTTTCCCATTTAAGATTTTTGGTGTCACTTTTATGATCCCCATGACTTAACGTTTCTTAATTTGAAACCAATTACTTAATTAAATTATCAAATCCAAACTACAAATGTTGTTTTCTTATCATATTTTAATTTTTTAAAGCGCATACATGTTTTCATGAGATGCATAATTGAGCAGTGTGGATTATTTAATTACTACAGTTATTGAGAAAACTACACTGTATATAATAAGAACTGAATAAACGAACAATAAACAAACAGGTCTGAATCATTTTATTTTTTCGATGATGCATGTTTATGACTTTTCTTCAAGAATTCACCAACTACACCACTTTTCAACCTTTTCGTGTTTTCCATTCTAAATCATTTTTGTTTTCTGAATGTCTCCATAACAGTATTTATTTCAAAAGGAAGTTTTGGAATCATTTATTTCCCTTCCTTTCTTTCACAGTTTACTTTCACCACCTGGATCTTAGTCATCATAACATTAGTTTCCAGTCTCCAATCTGCTCATTAGAATAGTTTTTAATTAAATCTTTATTGGTACAATTATGCTAAGAGCATGTCATTCAGTAGATGCCAAAAAGACAACTGAGTTTTCAATCCCTATTCAGCACCGCTCTTATGCTGTCATTCACAGTAGCCCATCACATCCAGGTCTCTACTTCAGGTCCAATCGACCTTATACCACAGAGATGTGCAAGAAGACCCAGGCCATTGGAACAAAATTAGTGTACAAAATTCTTTGTAGTTAGTAGGTAATTTTATGTACCAGCATAGATGTGCCTAAAAGACAACATATTCTCCAAATAATAAATATGGAAGGAAACCAGGCATCATGCTGTATGCCTTTAATACCAGCACTCAGGAGGCAGTGACAGGTGGGTTTCTGAGTTTGAAGCCAGCCTGGTCTATACTGTGAGTTCCTTGACACTCAGAACTATAGAAAGACTTGTCTGTCTAAAGGGAAAACTTGAAATGAAACAGATTGAGAGGCTCTATCAGAGCCTGACAAATACAGAGGCAAATGCTCACAGCCAATCATTGGACTAAGAACCAGGATCCCAGTGGAGGAGTTAGAGAAAGAACTGAAGGAGCAGAAAGGGTTTGCAACCCCATAAGAAGAACAAAAATATTAACCAACAAGACTCCCCAGAACTCCCAGGGACTAAACCACCAACCAAATTGTTCACATGGAGGGACCTATGGCCCCAGTCGCTTATGTAGCATAGAATGACATTGTCTGGCATCAATAGGAGGAGAGGTTTTTGGTCCTGTGAAGGCTAGATTCTTCAGTGTAGGGGAATGCCAGGGCAGGAAGTTGGAAGTAAGTGAGTGGGAGGGGGGAGCACTCTCATAGAAGCAGGAAGGGGAATGGGATGGGGGGGAGGGGTTCCAGAGGGGAAATCAAGAAAAGTGATAACATTTGAAATGTAAATAGATAAAATATCCAATAAAAATTACCCTCTAATTTTTGTAAAGAAAAACAAAAGTATAACAGAGTAAATGTCTGAATGTGTAGACAGTTCTTCACTGTGGCATTAGGGAGCTCAGAGCCTTGCTGTAAGACAAGTATACCCTTCTTCAAACACTCCTTCATGTTGTTTGGTCAATGTGTCAATTTCCTTCAATTGACTTCATCTTTTCTTGTTATCTGAATGAGCGTGAATAATTGGTTTCTTAAAGTAGATTATGCTACAAATAACACTGATTTTAAATCTAATCATGAAGTGGTCATTTACTCAGTCTAAAAGTAATTTCCTGACATTGATTATATGCTTGCAAATATACAATGTCTGGTGTGTCCCCAAATATTTTGAAAATATGTACAAATATGTGTATATAATACATATATAATATACATTATATATGCACATATACCAGCACATATAAGCACACATAAAATACACTCCCACTTTTATGTTAATTCTGTTGTTATTCACATAGTAGAGTAAATGAGAGATGTTATACTATGATATATCACTCTGAACTAGAAAATCACTTTTTCCTATACTTGAGCTCCTTTTACTGTACAGTGCAGTACTCTCCCTTTGTCTCTAGCCATACAAAAAATTTATACTTTTAAAATGTTCTCCCCAAATTCAATTTGAATTTGAAAAAATTTTAAAGTTCAATCGAACATTTTTTCACTAATTAATGAGCCAACAATCATTCTATGCATTATTTTGTTAATGTACAAATCTTATATCTATACTCATTGATGGTAGTATAAGGCTTATTTATTTCTGCATGAAAGTGCAGACAAATAAAAACTGCTTAATTGCTTCATTACTGGCACATAATCATACTTATTCATATGGCAGTGTGGCTACTTGGTACAGGTATACAGTGTATGGTCCAAGGAATATGCAATAAGCCTTTTCATCTTTTAAAATATTTAACTATATTTAATTATATTTTACACTAGTGAAATTTAAATTCTCTTAAATCTTTATTTAAAAAATTAACTGTTACTTGAATATGCTATAGAACATTAGAATATATTCTTTCTAAGTGACCATATGTAAATTTTTCCTTACAAGATTGGTTGCATATTCTTAAAGAAAGGTCTTCTCCTCTAGGATTCAGATCGAGGAAGCATATCATATGCACCAAAATATTTGACCTGGAATGCAAATAAAATTTCATTTTCTTTGTTTCTTTGTTTTTTGTTTGTTTGTTTGTTTCTTTTTTTCCTTCTTGTTTCTTTTTTATTATTTAAATCTATCAGTATACAAGCTTGGAGGTCAAGTCCATGTACTAATCCCCAACAGGGGAATATAATGATTAGTGTGACTTTTTTTTAACTATTTGCATTCTACATGCAGGTAATAAGCATGGGTATGAACCAAGCCTCATATCTGAACTAGTAAACAGATGAGCACAGTATACTTTGACAGCAGATTTGTAATGCATTGAATTTTATTATAGATGTTAAAAAAAAAAACAGTTTCACACTAATGTGACTTCCCCTGCAAGATTTTATATATATATATATATATATATATATATATATATATATATATATATATTCAGAATAGAATTCATGTGTTGTAGCACCTTTGAAATGGGCTACATCAGTAACCCTGACACTAGTCACACTGGAATGGGGTTGGCCTATAGTACATCACAGTCAAATATTTCTGCTGAGAAAATCTGAATAGTAATCTATTTTTAGTGTCAGAAGCTTTAAGGTAAAAGAAACAAATAATAAGTTATGCAAATGAATTCTGAATTTTCACACTTGAAAAGCCAGAAATGACTAATTTTTCTGAACTGCAGGTGCTGATTTGAATTT
This sequence comes from Arvicanthis niloticus, assembly GCF_011762505.2. Taxonomy (NCBI): domain Eukaryota; kingdom Metazoa; phylum Chordata; class Mammalia; order Rodentia; family Muridae; genus Arvicanthis; species Arvicanthis niloticus. Next base: position 4,838,636 of record NC_047674.1, on the reverse strand, counting down.
AAAAATGTGTGTCATGGGCACACGTATTTGAACATTTGGTCCCAGGTGTTGGTGCTCTTGGAAAGTTTATGGAACTTTAGGGGGCTTGTTAGAGAAAATCTAGCCAGGGATGGGCCTGAGAGTTTATATCGTAAACTTTAGCACTTCCTGTTTACTCTTTCTGTTTCCTGCCTATGGATAAAGATATGATCCCTTTCCTATCCTTCTTACTCCAGCCTCCCTGCCTCTCATTCCATCTGCATCCCTCCATCACTGCCCACAACTCTCTGTAATTGTAAGCCGCCATAAGCCTCCTTTCTTAAGTTGCTTTTTTTCTTTGTTTTCCATTTTTTATTAGATATATTTTTACACTTCAGATGCCATCCCCTTTCCTCATTCCCCCCCTTAAAAAACCCCTATCCCATGCCCCCTTTTCCTTTTTGCATTCATACATTTTTAAAAAAATGTTAATCTAGGCTTTATAAGTTTGGAATTGTTCAATCAGAGGTGTAACCCACTACCCAAACTGGATATATCAACTATCTTTGACTGGTGGAGATACATGAACATCTGCCTCCCTGTCTCCCACCTCTTTCTCTCTTTCATCACCTAGCTTCTCCTCTCCTTCTTCTCCTCTTCTTACTCCTTCTCTTCCTCCCAGTACTCCTCCCACCTTAGCTCCTCCTACATATCACCCTTCCTGTTAAAATGAAACTTTTCTCTCAAAATACAATTAGAGCATAATTATGCCTATTTGTACCAGTGAGGTACAAGATAGTCCTAATACCCAGTCCATCATTTTGTTGACTAACCTGCACCTCTGTCATCTATCCTAACTAAAACATTTAGTTCTGAACCCGGCTTTAGGATGAATGTCAGCTGACGACCATCCACTCAATTTTTTTCTCTCAAGGTAAATAGCCAGGATTGGCTATTGGTATGAGCTTCTTATTGATATAAGAGTGAGATGAATATTGTTACTCTCATAGGCATTGAACCAGTATAACACATTTAGGAATACAAGGCTTAGACCCAGTCCTTCTTTAACTTTTTTAACTGATTTGAGACGGTCAGCCTGTGAGTTAAGGAAATTCATGGCTTGGAGTTTATTGTTAGGGTGTTTTCTATGTTTTATTTAGAAATAGCTGAGTGGAGTTAACAGGCAACAGTCCAGATTACCTTACATAGATAGTTGGTTTTCAAAACATCAGAAGCCCACAGAATTGAGGTGACAAACATTTCTGTATTAATGTTCATTTTGATTAGAGACCTGTCTGCTCCTGACAGTTTCCTATATTGAATTCTAAGAAGAAATTGAGCATCTTTGGAGTTATTCCAGTTGTGGTGAGACAGCCACTAGGCAAGAATTGCCTCTTTCCTTCTACAGACAAATTACTGTCCAGAAAAGGACACACTTGCAGAATAGTCGACTGATTATATCTGCCTAGACAGAGTAATCAGCCCTTAATAATTCTGCAGCACTAAGGTCTGTCAGATGATCCTGGGCCAGAAGGCTGAAGATCAGATGCTCCAACGTTCTGTAGTATAGGGACTGTCCAGGTGATCAGAGGTCTCTATAAATTGGCTAAGGTTTAGAAGCTATGTTTTGTGCTTCCCACAATTATAGTTAACTCAGTCATTCTGGATTTCTGATGGGGTTGAAAACTTAAGTTGCTTTTGATCAAGTTATTTTTATCACAACAAAAATGTAACTCATATAGTGTTGTCTTTGAATTTATTTTTATATACGAAAACTGTTTTTATTGTAAGTATGCTATCTGAAGAAAATGAATATGAATAAATGAAGAAGAAATTGTCCAGTATTTCCACAATGAAAAGATACGCTGAATAGCATGTTTTACAAGAAATTCAGAGTGGAGAGCAAAGAGAACATAGGTGGTTGTGTTTGATGGCAGTAACTTGACATTTAAATTTGAAGGAAATTCTTCTCCTTGCAAGAATATACAGGTACTAAAAATTTACCTGGCTCGAAAATGAACAAGTTCATCTATTGAAATTCAAATGAACTCTGATAAGAAATTTGAGACACCTGGGACAGGGACACAGCAGGCTTTATTATGCACAAAAACAGTATCAGTTTATCAACATTTCTTCTCTGGATATTAGCAAACTACATCTTCAAGAAAATGAAGAAGCCACCAGATGGTATTTGTGTGTGTACTAGGTTGCCAGGCACTTAGCACAGGCACCAGATACTAGAAAGGTATATTAGGTCTATTTCCTAAGCCTGTAATCAAAACTGTCTTTTCCTTCAAAGAAAAGTACAGTGCTGTCCTCTGAGCAGAATATGACCATTTCCCCCTTGAACTCTTAGCTTTTCACATCAGACTTGTCCTAGTAACTTCACGCCATGGAGGAAGGAAAGGAGTGAAGAAGTTTCATGCCTCGCTTAAGATTTAGACATTTATTTACTGAGAGGCTCCATAGAGTTACACTTATTCCTATGATTTATGTGCAGCTAAAGGTCCCCAGGAGAGAAAGCCTCACTCTTCCTTAAGATTTACAAGCAGCCAACCATTTCTAGAGCTTCAGCATCATAAGGCCACATCCTTCCACAGCGAGGTATAAATAGTTAATGATTAGAGTAGAGTTTCCTCACTTTGTCTCAGTGGTGGACCTGTCCCTAGTGTTGGTGCTCTGGTAAGTAACCAATCACCCATGTTTCAATCCCCCAAATTAAACCCATTATATTCACCAAGACAGACTTTTTAAGTTAATATGGGATTTGGGGTTTTTGTTTTGTTTCATTTTGTTGTTCTTTTGTTTGTTTGTTTGTGGGTTTTGTTCTATCAACAGTGACTTATCTGGGGTGAATGGTGTTTGTTCATATACCCGAGAGAAGTTTACAGAGCAGGTGAAAGCACCTCTGTGTTCTGAGGCTATTGCTTATTTATATTGTCTTTAAAATTTACAGAATATTCCAGGTGGCTTCCTCTTCCAAGACATTCAGCAATGTGAAAGATTAATGGAGAACTTTCCCCTACCACCTTTGGGCCTTCATCTCAAAGCAAGAGACAAGAAAGGAAAACATAACCTTTGATGACTTTTCAAAAGACAAGAACATTACCTCCTTAAAAGCAATTGCAAGAAAGTAGCCATATTTCTACAGCTGTGCAACACACCCACCGCTGGACACATACACACACACACACACACACACACACACACACACACTCACACACACATTCCATAGTGTCTTTTCAAAGTTCTGTGTGCATGATGCTAAAGTATAAACTTATGAAGCCATCTATGCCTAAAACTATAAATGACCTTCTTAATTCACCATGTGTTGGCATCCATGCATTATAAAAGAAATGTTTTAGAACACCTTACCTCCCATTCTTGTTTCTTTACTGGGCATATGTAAGTAAAAAAGAATTTATATTTTGTGTGGAAAAATTGTAGCTCCCAAACTCTAAAAAGTTACCAGTGTGATTTCCTTAATAAAAATAGTTACACATCCAGATTTGCCTCAACAAAGTCAATACCTTTGCCATCATTACCAAAACACAGAAAAACACATTAGGGACATTATTTTCTTTGCTTGCCAATGAATAACAACAGTCAACGTGAGGTGTTTTTGTCATCAAAATAAAAAGTATGTAAGAAAGTTATTTATGAGATAAGGAAGCTTGATTAGCATGGAATCATGACAATTAAAAAAGTTTCCTATGTGTCATGGAAAACTTACTGAGTCTTGAGTCACAATTTTCCATTGGCAAAGCTGTCACAAGTTCCATTATGTGCACGCACAATGTTACCTCTATCTCCCATGTTATACAGAATAATCCTAAAATTATGCTAAAAAGCTCTGAAAATACTCTGCAATTATTATGACACATTGTAGCTTAAAAGCCTATTATGACATACTTAGGCCATAAAGAGTAAAATGATCTTTTAATCAAAAGATTGCTCAGAATTTGAGTCCTAAAATAAAGAAGCATGGTTTGAATTGCTCTGATCGGCTGTATTGGTTGTAAGTGAGGATAAAACAGAATAGAAGAAACTTTGTTTTAACTGTGTCCGATAGGTTAAAGGGTTTTTGTTGTTGTTGCTATCTGATTTACTGCATTTTTAAAGTTTATGAATATTTATTAACCAGAATACTTCAGTTTTTAGGCATTTACAATGTCTCATTATAGCATCAGGTTCAGTACGTCAGAGAAGACAAGACTAGACTCTTCACTGTAGTTTAATACTGGTATAAAACTACATGGTCTGATGTGGTAAAGAAAACTGTTAAATTGATTTAACACTGGCAAACACTCTTACTGTGCTATTCATTGCATTTGTCAACTTCTGTTATCAGTGATATTATTATTTTAATGTGAATATATATATATAGACAAACATTTCAAAAACATAAGAAAAACTATACCTCACAATGTAGGTATTAACAATATACATGATTATAACCTCATGGCATCAAATTCTGTTGAATTTTTAAACTTCCAGTTTATTTATGGAAATTTTCAAAAATCATTATGAAGAACATAACAAATGAACTTACATTGTAAGCATAAGAGTGTTCAGGAAATATTATAGTCTCACATTGTCTTGATCAAGACATAAATATCGAAAATGGACACAGTACATTTTTTTGTTTATTTCTTTATGAAACCCCACTGAAATGAAATTAAGCAAATAAAAAGTTATAAAATCACAAATATATTTAGCTCCAAATATTTGATAACCACTGACAAACAATTAGACATGTAAATGGTATATGTAACCCACATATAAAACTGAACATTGATGCACATCCAGCTCAAGCAGGGTAAATTAAGACAGAAAAATTTTAATATAAAATAAATTACTTTATATTATGAACATTATAAGTCCTTGAAAATTAGAAGACATTGGCTTTGAAAAAGACAAAGATATACTGATTTGTGGAAGAGAATGACATGTAAAAATTGGTAGTTAACATCAGAAGTTAGATCTCCCAAGACTATGCAGTTACTAAATTTGTCTCTCTCTTTTTACCAATGATATGAAACATGTTTATGTATATTTAAAAAAAACAGAAAAATTCTAGAAGATTGTATAAAAATAATCACTGAGTTGTGAGAATTCCAATTCATCGATGCAAGAAAATGGAAGGGGCAAAAGATATAATTATATTGTACCCCCAAAAAGAAAAAAAAAAAAAAGAAAACTATACAAAGTAAAAAAAAAAGATTCTATTCAAGTAAAAGAAAAGTAAATGACGATTGTTGATGGATAATGATTACAAAAAAAAAACCCAATAAAACAAAAAAAACACCTAAACTTTATCAACATCACTAAAAAGTAGTCTTGGAAATTAGTAAAAGAATAGCAACACTTAAATAGTAACAGTATATAGACATCAGTATTGTAGACAGCCAAGTGATGTGTGTGTGTGTGTGTGTGAGAGAGAGAGAGAGAGAGAGAGAGAGAGACAGAGAGAGAGAGAGAGAGAGAGAGACAGAGAGAGACAGAGAGGGAGAGACACACACACAAAGAGAGATGTCAATCTTTTCATTTAAGCAAATTCTCAAAAGTATTTTACTGCAGAGATATGAAAGAACAAAACACATAGTCAAATAGTAAGGACAGTCAAATATTTGCTTAATGAAGAGATTACAAAACTTGGGAATCTGGTACCACACTCAAGGTATTGTCTCCTTCCAAAGCTACCATTAGTTTCATGTAATTATACAACCACCATGAAAGACACAAGAAAATGAGGAGTTGTAGTATAGATGGAAATATACAAACTGAATTTCATGTGAAGTCATGAGTAATGTTCACAGATTCCATCAGCAAAGATTGTTTGCCCCAATGTGGAGAAGTGGAGATGAATGGTGACTTGAGACTAATATTGTAGAAAAGGTAACACTGATATAAATGTGATATACAGAAAAGGGTTGTGTGTGTAGATTTGTGAGCATGTGTGCACATGATGAAGCAAAGAGTGTAAGTTGCAAGATAATGCCATAAAAAGTAAAACAAATCCTTACTTTAAAAAAAAATATTTATCTGTTACTACTGTGTGTATATGTGATATGCTGTACTTGGGGATATTAAAAAACAACTTTGTGGATTTTATTTTTTTTATTTTGTTTCTATCTTTATGTGTGCCTGAGGATTATACTCAGATCATCTGACAAGGACAAAAGCAGTTTATCTCTTGAGACATGTCTCCAGTCCCTGCAAAAATCTTTGTGTGTGTGTAAGGCAGTTATTCAATAGGCTTAAAACCTGATTGTAGCATAAATCTAAACCTGATACATAAAATTAATAAGATACATAATTGAAGAAATTATTGAAATTTGGAAATGATGATGTGTATGGCTTTGAAAGTGTGGCTGGTAATTTGAACATAACTTTCTAGAAATATGATAATACCTGTATCTTAGGCACATATACTGTTTTTGCACAATAACAATTGTCCGGATATCTATCGTAAAGACATTGAGTTGGGCTACTTTGACGAAGACAGGTATGTAGTAGTATCGGTCCTCAAGAAATAAGTGTTCATGAGTGGTTTCTTGCCAAGGAACAGTCTTGGCTTAGAGAGGGGTTCCTGAGAAAAGGTTGTTTGATAGGCAGAAAAAACAACTTGAATTCAATGATGGGTACAAGCTGAAAACTGTGTTCTGCTCCAGACAGCTCTCTAGACAGTTTATTTTGGACCAAAGCCCAGTCTTTTATTTACATATCAATTCAATCATTACCCTAGGTTTCTTTTGATTATCTCATGAATCAGCATTTTATATTTTTATCCTCTAGATTCTTAGAAAAGACAGCAAGTACATTTTTTTTTAATGTGACAAATGAATTGAGGTCTGCCTGCTTTTGTAAGCACAGGCAGTAACAAAGCTAGTTGAGATCCTGTCCTGAGATCACCACTCCCTCACTTCCTTGTGTTCCTTTTGAACCATGAGCCTTGTTTTTTTTTTTTCTTTTTATTTTAAACTATTCTTTTCCCTTTATCAACTCATTAGTGGAGCTGACTCTGTTCTTTTAGGTCCATGAAGCCCCTAATACAATTCATGTTGTATACTTATATTTGCACACTTGAAAAATGCTGATTATATATTCTTGAATTCATGTTTTCAGATTTTTTCCACAACCTTAAGGACTGTCCTGAAGGTCACAGAGTTCACCACTTGTTAAGAAACATGAGGCATACCCTCACCTCCTAGACTCATACTGGGAGAACATTCCCTGTTAACTTTGGCAAAGAGAATATTTCCCAAAGTAGGACCATAAAGTAAGAAAAATTTAAAAAATCACACACACACACACACACACACACACACACACAAGCCTTACACCTCATAACCATCAATACTTGTGGAGGCCCATGCACCACTGGCTCTTCTCCATGGGCAGGAGCTTTGTGATACCATCCCTTCCATGGACATGCAGGACTTGGCAGTTTCTATCAGTGGAAGATTTTCTTATAGATAAAAAAGTAATGATGAAATGATAAAAGACATAATCATAATCTAAGGAACAGATATCCGTTTTAGTAGAACACACTTGAATATTCAAATTTAAATGATGCTTTATATAAACATCTGTCATGAAGTGTGTTAAGTAGCCAGTAGCCATTTAAAGGACATCACAAGGGATTGAAAACTACCAGTTAGTCTGTAGACAGTAGATCATGCATTCAAATGCATTCATAGAAGGTGAGAACAGAGTTCCTGAGCATTTTCTAAGCATTAATGAGGGCATGAGTCGCAGCTCAGCATGTTTTGGGAAACCAAACCAAAACAGAACAAAACAACAACATCACACACACATACACAAGAACGTACATACCACAAAGATTTGATTAATCATAATTAGCCTCAGTTCTCAAGCACACAATATAAGTATGATCAAGAATTTAAATTACAATAATTTGCTGATTCATAAAATTCTTTGTTAAGTTCATTTCATATTTGAGTATATGTCTATACATACAATTATATATGTATATGTAACATATTATATGCATAATAAGTAGATAAATAGAAATAAATGATAGATACATACATAGAAGTAGTAGTATAATAGCTATAGGTTAAAATTTTCTCTATTATTCTATCATATCTTTTTACATTTTCTAAATTTCTTGAATATCATAGTAAAGAATATTTAAAAAGATAAGTTAAATCTGGTTATTATTAGAAAAATAAAAAAAAAATAGGCAAAACTGAAACAAAGTTAAAGAGCTTCATTAAATAATCAGAGAACAGTAAAATACCTTTCTCACAATCTATTCCTCTTACCTCAAACTATAAATCAGTAAGTGCTTTAGTTTTGTTTTTAGCTAGAAAATACTTTTATATCTCTTATAAGTTCTGCCTGTTTTCTGATTCTTAACTATTTATTTCTCTCTCTCTTTTTTCTTTCACCTTTGCCACCTGCAAGAGCTAGTAACTGTTGATGGCAACATCTTAAGTTTATTAAGGCCTCCAGTATGGACTTAAGGTGGTACCTACAACATTTTCCTAGCCAGAAAAGGCTTTTGTGATCCAAAGGGTGATGTATAACAGGGATGTGAGAGTCAGATATTTTGAAATGATTATGGATTTGATCTTGTATGTGTTCAGGGGTGGTGGTGGTGGAATGTAATCAGATCCATACATGCATTACAAAGCTTTTAAATGAAGATTGATTGCTAAATGCACTGTCATTTTGGTTGAATACAGGCTTAAATATTTCAATTTTGAAACGGGTTCAAGACTTCAAAATTTTAGAGGTGAAAATGAACTGTGAACATTTCTGAAACAGACTATATTAAAGTTGTTTCTTCAGAAGTTTGTGAAGACAAGCAAAGGCCAAAGAAAATAATGAACTGGAAACCACTCTCAGAGAAAATAAATAAGACTTAATCAAGAACATAGCACATCTGCACAAAGCCGGGATTTGACATTTGCACAGCAGGATAGCAGGAATGCAAATGAACATTTAGTTACATGTTCCCCTTATTCTCTTTTCCAATTGCAGAGCTCATTATAATTATTCAGTCTTTGTTATGCACACTCATGAATTTGGGGATGGTGAGTATGTGGTTGGCACATAACTTGCCTTTTTTAGTTCCTTTGTCAACACAGAGCAGTCTTGTCCAAATGGGAAGAATCATGCGATCCTATATTGTAGTCTCCATGCTTGATAACACTGGATAATACTGAATTATTGTCTTGACACAGTTTCTAATAGTTGGTATATTAAAGAATTTTAATGATGTGGTAAATTTATTGTACCATTGATTCTATACTCTATATCCAACTTCCTTTTGTAGTGTTTGCTTTGTTCTGTTTCGTTTAGTTTTAGAGAACACATTTATTTAATTAATTGGTTAGTTGACAATTACATGCATGTATATAATATAGTCTGACTTTTCTCACTTCTTACTTTCCCTAATCTCTTATAAACATCTCTCCTTGTTTCTTGTTGCAACCAGTATGTTTCACATGTTCCTGTCTTTTCATTTTGTTTTGTGATACTTTGAAATTTTTTAAAAATTCTTAACCATTTCATGCATATAAACAATGTATTTTATTCATGTTCAACTAATAACACCTCCTCCCTCCATACCAGCTCCCCCCATCTTGCGAACCTCCTAATGTCTTCTTCCATAATTCCTGTATTATTATCATTATCATTGTTGTTATTTAGATAAATAATTCAAGAAATCAAGTTCTTCTTGTTTACTGGAGCAAGGACAGCCAATCAGTGGCCACAACCCTAAGGAAATATGACTCTCCCTTGGCATTCCTCAACTGCCAGTAAGTCCTCTGAGATTATCCTTGGCCTTTTCCGTGGACATGTGGATGCAGCTACCTGGTGGAAAGTCTTAGAAATTTCTTTGCCCATAGAGTGTTTTCCAATCCCTAAATTTTGCTGCGAAGTTGATTTTGTAACATTTATTGACTTTATTTAAACAAGAGCACCCCATCCATTAAAATCTGTTCTGTTCTGCTTCCTTTGTATTTTCTAGGTTGATCTCCTAGTTTAAAGAAAGCTAGTTGTTCAACAAAACTTCAGTTGGTAGTTTCATTAATACTGAGAATTCATTCTCTGTTTCTCCTAGTATCCTTCTACTCTCTGTATCTCTACTTCTCTCTCACCAGCCAAACAAGAATTAGTTTTGATATATAAGCCAGAACATTTTTGACTCTTTTATATTCTGTCTAAAGTCTAATTTCCTGGTAACTCTCTGAGCTTCTTTATTCATTGCATTACATCGTTTATGGCTAGCAAGATTTTCTGACTCTTCATCATTATAAATGCTGATCTCCTAATTTACATCATATTTTCTTTCTTTTGGCAAACTTTTATTTCCTAATTTATTGTAAGTAAGAGTTTGCCAATGTCTTACAAATGTATGATATGCAGTTTTTGTTTTCTAGCCTTTCCTATTAGTATAAACATATTTTTCCCAGTCTCAAGCTAATCACATATATTTTAGAATTTTGTTACAATAACTACATAGTATAATAAAAAATCTTTGCACAATAATGGTATTACCAATAAGAATGATATGCTATGTGTTGTCTATGCTAAAACACAAAATTTATAATATAACTTCATAGATAAAAACTGTAAACAATGCTCACCATTTTTCTAGGAAGCAATTCTCATGGATGCAAAACCTGTTTGACATTTGTATATTTAATATACAAGGAAAATATTCAACCTCACAACAAATCCTCCAATTATTAGTATGAAGCATAAACAAGAGTGTCACAAATAATGTCTGATAAATACTTGGAAATTATTCATGTATTACTGGTAGAAAAGAGAAACAGCTTTGTCATCTTTAGAAAAATATATAGCAATATATACTCTTCAAATTTTCATGCAATGATTTCATTTCTACTTATTTATCTACAATCAACTTTTACACAGAAAATTCAACCATAGAAGGTTGTAGGACATTTTATTAAGACGAAACCATAATTAATTTTTTAAGTAGCCAGCAACAATTAAATAAATTATTTCTGAATCTCAAAGGCAAACTATTGACATATCAACACACTGTCTCATTACATTTCAATTAAAACGCAAATAGTTAAAATACATTTGCAAAAGAACAAATTATGTAAATACTTGTATAGCCAGCTAACAGTTTTAACACATGGTAAACATTAATACGTTAGAATTTTTATATAATTGGTGTGAGCCCACAAATGTTTAGATACTATATGGCATTTGAAATGCCACTTATTTCAAAATCAGTTCCTGCTCTGTTCCTATCACATTGAGCAAAGTTTTATCTTAAATTCTTCCTTAAAAGAGAAACGTATATCTTTTCCCAGTTTGTGTGAGAAATTACCCTGTAACTTATTTTTAGCTAATGAAAAGCTACTGCATACATCATGATATGCTCATGCTGAAATTATAATAACTCTTGTGTCCTTCGACATTCCCTTTTTCTTTTTTTTTCCCCCAAATCCCAGCTGCTATGGCAGACAGAAACTCAGAGTTGATGTGGTATACAGCAGAGTACAGCCTACCCATGATTAATCCGAAATGTGTGAAATAAACCTTTGAGTTATAAGCCACTTACACAGCCCATTTGTTATCACTGCATAACTTACCCTATCCTGATTCATGTGATTCATGAGACTGATGAAGAGGAAATTCAAAATAATAGTGACCTCATTATCTAGGAAATGAGAAGCAGATGGCAGGCAAGTGCAGGTGGCACTTTTCACTCATCTGTGCTATTTAAATAATTTAAGCACATTGGAACCAAATATTACATTATGTCAATATTTTATAGAATCATATAGTATATATGTTCTATGTTTCTTGGGGCTTAAACTATTCAATAATAAAAGCAAAGCTTAAAATAATGCAAAACATTACAAAAAACATCTGTGAAAACTCAAATATTGATGCACTGTTAGGTATTTTTGATCATCAGTATTTTGCCAGAGTATTACTTTGTAGTGACCATTTAGAACCATCTTTTGATTGGTACTAATGATACTGAATATATTTTATTAATTAATTATAAAGTCTATTACATAATATTTATATCACATAAGTAGTAAATAAAAACACAAACATTATAGTTGAGATATATATCAGCCTAACTTAGCATGAAATATAATCACATGAAAATTGTTAATTCACAGTAAAGTATAGAAATATAGTCAAAGTGTACATAAACTCTATAAAGTAATAGATAAATCTGAAGCAATATCTATTATATCCAATGCCTTTTAAAAATGACTGATAAGTGGTTTTATTTACAATGTTATCACAGATTTTATAGTTTTCAGGTCATAGCCACAGCAAGAGAACACTCAGACTCTCTAGTCTTCTTTTACAAAACCAAGCAGCGTTGTATACGGCTGTTTCATGCATTATATCTGAGATAATGCATAACAATTCTGTAGTGTAGGCTCTCGGGTAATACTTCTTAAATCCTCCTTAGTTTAGAAAAGTCAAAGGTGAAACAATGTTGTAGTCTATAAATAGGGACTTAAGTAACTCTACACAATTAATCAGATATGGATGAAAAATGTTTTATGTAGTTAAAAAACTGATCTGTATTCTATCATTGTTATGAGAAATAAAATTATGATGAATGCTTTTTAAATCCATATTCATTTTCATTATACATCAATAACTCTTCCCATTAACTGTAACCATTAAAAATGCTTAATTAATTGTTACTAGTTGAATTTTCTGAAATGTGATTTTCTATGAGGCTCTACCATATTAGATCAGTGGGTAAACTGGAATACTCTTCCATTTAATGCTCAAGTTTTAAATTAGTCAGTTGAAGACCAGAGGACTTAATAGTTAACAAATAATATATTTTGTCAAAATTTCAAAACAAAAGAATAAATATATGTACAAGTTAAGATAAAATGGCCCACAAGTGTTTGTCTAATCTGTACTATAAGAATCTAAAATACATGCATAAATTCACTTAGTCTCTGATACCTCTTAAATGCATAATGCTTGTCTTATGGAATGGTAGTTCATCTAGACAGCTCAGCATCCAGAGGGAGAAAATGGCCCAAATTCTTCACTAGGCTGGTATTGTTGTATATTTCATTTATTTGACCAAGATTTTTGAGATAGGATCTGGTTGTGAATACACCCTTTCTGCCTCAGCCTCTCAAGAGCTGTGGTCACAAGAGTGTATCCCCACTCCCCAGTTACAGTCTTAAAAGAAGCAAGCATTTCTGTGAACACCAGTCAGCAAATTTCTCCCCTTGTACAATCACTCATATGTATGGTAATCTACTCTGTGGTTAATTGATCACTGAAGAGAAACAAAATTACCACAACTACCTCATATTTACTCATTTTCACTGGGTCCTAATGTCATTTTACTTGAGGAGTGTTTACTTGGATAAATTATAGCTCTAACTTCAAAGAAGTCAGGGAATGATCAATTTCTACTGCCTTAACAGCTTGCTGGTTTTCCCTTAAAGAGTAGTGAAATGTAATCCAAAGGCAGCAATATAAATCCCAGCGCACACGAAAAAATAATGTGCATAGCCCTCACAAATGTGAACACACATGCAAATTTGTTTCACATAGAGAAGCTGACAATCATCCTAAATTAAAGCATAGTCATGTGATATTACAAATCTCCTTAGGAACTTATATATACACATATGCACATGTATATTTATGTCATATATATGTTGTGTATTTGATCTAATGCTACTTATATGATGTTAATTGGGTCCCCAGAATTGCAGGAGAATCTGCATGTCCATACTTAGGACTCTGAAGGTCCCTGCCCCCACGTTGGTTTTGATTGGTAAATCAAGATGCTGGTGGCCAGTGGCCAGGCAGGGAGACAGAGGCGGACTTTTAGGATTTCTGGGCACCTGGGCAAGGAACAGAGGAAGGAGAGGAGGGAAGAGAGCCTACAATTCTAGGTAGAGGTAGTGGACATGTCTGAGAAGTGCAGAAAGAGAGACAGCCAACATGTAAGTGAGGGGAAGAGCACCCTTGCCCCCTCCATCCATTTGAGTCTAGGGCAACCAAGATGGAATAAAGATTTTATAAGTAATAACTCGGGCATATTGGAGGGAAGGTTGTGGGACATAAACCCACGTCAGGAAGTTTGGTAAGGTAGAGCAGGATGAGACCTGAAGACACAGTGGGCACACACCTGAGGTTTGGGCTACTCCCAGCTCCCTGCCAGACTTCTGACTTGGAACGTCGGCCATGTTCCTCATAGAAAATTAATGTATCTTATGGTCAGGTAGGCCAAAACAGTTCTCCATGCTAATGAGGTACCTAGACGCCCAGAAGGCTTAGCCAAAAAGCTTCCCTTCCCATATATTTTTCCCTGCAAAAGGTATTTAATCTCAGGCCCACCCTGAAAAGTGGGTGTGGTATATTATGCATCCATTTTCCACTATGAACAACCAACGAACTGTTAAGAACCCTGGAATGCCTTTCATCAAGACCTGCTCTGTGGAACCATGGAGAAAGTATTCACTACAGAGCTGCAGCTTAATTCTTCTGAAGAAGGCCTCTCTGAGCTCCCAGACACAACCCCACCAAGCACGACTTCCTAAGCTAAGGAAAATCACTGCTTGGACAAGCCAGAGCTTCTCTTTATGGGACCCCAGGCTTGACACCGTGTCCAACCTGAGGATCCCTTCTCTGTTTTCAGTTCTTCCGTGACTCCCAGACTGGATGTCAAAGGGTCTGAGAACACAACGAAGCCTGGGGACCCTAGAACCAGCTCTAGTTTTCCCACATCTTAGATTGTACTTTCCCACCCACCCCTGGACCTGTGCCTTGATGCTTTCCTACAGCCTAGCAACCACCCCAGCATTCACGTGGGGTAAGTGTGGTCAAATTACCAGTGTTCTGCCTCCCTAAGAAGTTATGCCCAGCTGCGGAGAGGACAGGAGGTGTTATCCACATGGGGGTTTGGGAGTGGCACAACCGTTCAGCTGTTTAAGGCATATTAAAGTAAAACGCTGCTGTGTCTTTCCTTGGGGAACCAAGAAAATTGGGGAAGGTAGTGAGGAACACAAACGCTGCCAGGTCGATTTGAGTAGAGATGAATTGGAAACTGCACACACACACACACACACACACACACACACACACACAATGTTGGTATTATTCATGAATCTCAGCAAAACAGAAAAAAATCAAAAACAAATTGTGCTGGTTTGTTTTATGAACTCTGAACAAACCCTGACATACATCCCTAAGGCGCATTATTTTTGGTATGCTACTTGATGGAGTGGTGTCATCCCATCATACAAAGTACCACCACTGGACCCTATATGTAAATAATTGAACCAAGAAGTAATCAGGTAAGCAATATTTCTCAATGATCCTTACTTCTTGCCTCAGCTCTGGATTTGTTCCTGCCTTGAGCTCTACCTCTGCTTACATTAGGCTTACATTAAAAATTATATTGTAATTTGAAAGCAGATAAAACCTGTTCCTTGCCAGCTTGCTTTTTTCAGCACTGTTTTGTCACAGCAACACAAAGCAGACACACACACACACACACACACACACACACACATTATTTCAAAGAATCAGTAGAAATTTGCACTCTCATGCAGGAGCTAATAGATCCATCTTTAAGAAGAATTTCTTGCCAATTAATTGGGTAGAGCTCAGGTAATCAATGATACTCTACATGCCAACACTGCTCACAAAATACCTGTATAGCAATATTTGAGTTTGAATGAGTGGGTGACATGGTATAGCTGAGTTGGCAAATAAAACTGACCATTGCAAATATATATGAAGAAGGGTGCTCAGTTCCTTTACAATTGATGAGAGTTTCAAGCAAGGAAATACCATTATACGCATGCAATTATTTTAATAATGTATCTATTCTCCACTGATGAAGCATTTAACAAATTGACTACCTTTTAAAACTTTAAATTATAGACTCTATCATCTGTTGTGTGAATGTAATATGCTGGATACCTATATAGTTCCAATCTAAAGTTGAAATGCTATCATTTTGTAGAGTTGATATTCAATTTTCATTGCCAAATGTTATTATTTTATTCTAATATAGTATTATTCAATGTAAAATCTAAGGAACTAGATAAAAATCTATCCCACTTATTACCTTTGTTTGTTCTTTATCAAGATGAACCTTACACATTTGGGTTAGTATATTTTATTCATTTATATGATATTTCATGCAAATTATCATGCATATAAACTTATTGTCACAGTTTCATGCTACATCACTTGTATATATTGTCAATATGTAAACATGTTCTTAAACTAGTTTTAAAATCAATAATAACTTTTCCAAAAATTTTCCTATTAAAATATTTGTTTGGTTTATTCATTTCAATAGCTGAATAGCATTTCAGTAAGAGTTTATGAAATATTTTTATTATTCCAAATTTTTGTTATAGAACAACCACTTACTAAAAATGACCATAGTGATTCCATACGTGTGTTGAGATTCTATAACTTTTATAAGTAAGAATGCTGGCTTCAATTTAGCTACAAACACATAGCATAGAAATTACACTTAAACAAAAAGGAATCATGTAAATGACTAAATTGTTCTTTATATTCATATACTCATTAATCATCCTATATGGTACTTAGCAATAGAATTAAGATATTGCATTATTTTTGGATTACTTTTGTGGTTATACTTACGCTGCAAACTATAATGTTAAGGTGATGAATTATTAATTCCCTTTGTAGTGAAGGCTTTCTTCTGGTTGATGATTAAACACTACTTATATTTTCTGATGATATTATATTATTAGAGTGTGAAGAGGTGACAAGATCCATCTTTTCCTACTAACAAATCCAGAAATCTCTGAGGAGCACCCCAGTTTCAGTTCTAAATGATGCTTCACATTTAATGTATGGATTTTGTGTAGATATAAATAGTAGCTCATACATGTCTACATTTTTCCCTAAGTTCAGAACTAATTGCAGGCACATAAATCTTCAAATTTTAATTTATTCAAGCATCAATTGTAATTTCTAAAATAAGGTTTTAAGAGGCAGACAAGGTACTGCTTATTATAGGCAAAATACCTCTCTAAGCTACAATACAGTTAAATAATACAAATATTTACAAACTACAATGGAAGAAAAATAATAAGATATTTCCATTCCAAAAGAAAAAATAGGTTAAAAAAATAAAAAAATTCATCTTCAAGCAAGTCTAAAACTAGGAACATTCCCATAGATATAAATCTCCAAAATTGTATGAATTACACCAACAATCTTCAATCTAGAGTTGCCTGAATGATTGGCAAGACTCCTAGAAGTCCTCGACCTCAAAATTTTTGGGTGAAGGCCATTTGGCTTTTTGGAATACATAGAATATCTTAGTTAATTTGGGCTGCCACCATATGCTAATGTAAACAAGGTGGCTTCTGGATAAGAAGAGTTTATTTCTCATAAGAAGAATTTTTGTCAGGAACTTAACATCAAAGTTTCACTTGGCTATGGGTCCAGTCAAAGCTTTTCTGGCTTATGAATGTCAACATAATAGAGGTAGCTGGCTCACTCTCTGAGATCTCATAAAATAGTCTTCAAGCCTTAATCACCTCCTAAAACCCTCAACTCCTAATATATCACTTGAAGGTTAAGATTTCAAAGTATGAATGAGGGTGTAAGAGAACCCAAACCTAATCACTATAGGAGGCTCTGATGTTCTTAGAGGAAATTTTTCCTGTTGAATTACAGTACACTATATCAGACCTAAAGATCCAAAATATAAACTTGACACATCCAAATGACTGCCTGTATTTCTTCGCTGATACAGTTCAAATGGAACATGCTGCTGCTTGTATGATTTTTCTTTTCTTTCTTTCTTTCTTTCTTTCTTTCTTTCTTTCTTTCTTTCTTTTTCTTTCTTTTTTCTTCCTTTCTTCCTTTCCTTTTTTCCTTCTTTTCTTTCCTTCTTCATCTTTCTCCTCTTCATCTTCATCTTTTTCTTCTTTTAAAATAACAAGAATCTTAGTCCCACCATTGTACAGATGGCCTCTTAAAATTAAGATATTTTAAGTTATTTTGCAACACAGGCAGGATTAGGATGTTCTACAGTTTCAAGTTCTAATTCCTTTATATCTAACAGCTTTTTCAATTTTATTTTTTAGATCATAGATTATTATAAGCATTCCAAAAGAATCCAGTCAATCATTCAACACATTGTCTAGAGATATTCTCAGCTAATAACATTGGTTGCTCGGTATGTCTAGCTTCTCCCAAACAAGATTATCACAACTTAGAAAACAATGTTATGCATATTCAAAATACATGTGTCTTCATATAAAAGACTTTATTAATATGTTTGAATTGTTTCCACTGTTAGTTAATATTTTTCTTCAACTTTGTCACTATTCTATGTGGAGTATTATAATTAATCATACATAAAAGAACGTAAGCCTTTCTATGTCTGTAAGTAGTCTTCACAATGTAAATATTTGATAACCTATCAGGAGGCTTCTGACTAGACGAGTCTGAAGTTCTCTCATCAGCCCTTAATTGCTTGTCTATCTAAGAGTAGGGCTTAGTGACATTTGCTTCACCTGCTCTGCATGCCAATTGATTTTGTCATTGTACTGCACATGTTATACTAGATTAAGAAAGTGACAATAGTGGGTTATCATCTAGGTTTCTATGGAATCTAACTTTGTTACAAAGATTGCCCAACCACTTTGTTAACAGTCCACACAGATAATCCAAACGGTTATTATTACAAAGAATTTAAAGTATTTCCAGTGTCATTGTTTAGTTCACACATGAGAGACCACATGGAATACTGGTACTGCCTAGCCTGTGTTATTTTAGTTTGACTCATGATCTCCAGTTGCATACATTTTTTCTGCAAAATACAAAACCAGAAATGAGCATGGGAGTATATTAGGGAACAGGAGTGGGATTTAGCAGTAAGTGTTAAACAGTAGTAAATATCATCAACACATATGCATGAATATAAAATGACATAACAGATGTACTATTTTATATAATTACTATACACACATGTAGATACACACTAATCCCTTGAACCCAGCCAGAAAGGTTCTGATTTTACTCATGTAAGCATGGCTGTAGAAGGAAACAGAAGCATGCTTTGTTTAACTAGTTGTCTGTTTAAAGTGGCTATAGACTGAACCACAGCATATACAACAGGAAGAAGTATTGACCTTGAAGCTCTCTATATTTTATCTTTATGTTTGAACTATAGGATTTTAGGTTGACAGTTGCTGTCTTCTAGTATAAATATATGTCCTTCTTGTTTGGACTCTAGCATTATTGAATACTTTCCTCTCAGTAAATTAATGTTCATGGGCAGATATTCTCTAATTTCTGTACTATGTTTCTGTGGTTAGCATATGATATTTTCTCCCATTTAAACAAAATCGACTTTGGGGGTTGATCTGGTGCTGCTATAGATTCAAATGCTAAATACTGGCCTCCAAGATCTGGTTGTGGTCTGGGCAAGCACATTCTCACATATATCAAATGACGTTGTATACACTTAACTTGCCCATCTTCTTTGACTGGTTAAATAAAAGTATCTGAGAGCCAGCTACTGGTGAGAATAGAGGTAGCAGGGCTTCAGCTACTGGGCTGGGGGTTTTCAAGTAGGGACCATGAGAGAGAATAGGATAGAGAAGGAGAAAGAAGACTGAGAGCAGCAGGTCTCCATTAGACAAGATGGACCATGAGCATGTGGTGGGAGAAGTGCCCTTTGAGAACAGACTGATGGAGCAGAAACAACCAGGCAAAGACTCACACAGCAAGTAACCTTGGAAGTACAGTTAAGAAGTAGCCAGTCTACTGTAGAAAAATAATTTACGGGTAATCACCCAAGCTGAACAAATAAATCATAGGACTCTGACCAATAATTGAGGGCTGGCTGTGTTATAATAAGAACTAATAGAGTCATTAAACATCCTAAAACAACAATATCCACTGAAGTTTCTAGTCTGGGCTAAGCACTATATATCATGCAATGTTCTTAAATAAATAAATATTAAAATAAAATCAAAGAAAAAAAAAGAAAGAGATACCAAGAATCAATCTCTGGCCTTCATACACATACATATACATGCATGACTATCTATATTCATATGCTAATAAAATGTGTGTGTGTGTGTGTGAGTCTGTGTGTGTTGATGGTGGTGCACATAAGAAGGTATTTGGAGAAGACTTGTATTACTAACCATAAGAATAATAATATAATAATAATTACTATTATTATAATATTATATATTTATATATAATATATTTATATATTTATATATTATATAATTATATAATATTATTATAATATTATTATAATTACTATTATTAATATTATTAATATTACTATTATTATTATGTGCAAGTGTGAAAGGTTTTAACTGACAAATCAAATACATTCTCTCTTTCAATAACTCTCTAATGTATGTTTATGAGACATGTTCTCTCAATGAATCTAGATCTTTGTGATTTGATTTCAATATGTCCCAAAAATTGTCTTGCTTCTTTCCCACAAGCATGGGAATAAGAAATTGAGTTGCTGAGTTAGCGTTTTCCAGGGGCTCTGGCATCAGTACTCAGGCCCTTCACTTTGCACGACCAACACCTTCCTGACTGACCCATTCTCCCAACCCCACTTCATGATTCATGCACATGGAGACATATCGGGAAAGCATGGTTTCTTTTATTCCATAATAAAGATTTCATTCCTGTAGTGTTTGTATTTTATACAAGCACTAATTGTATAAAATATTTGGTCTTCTGGGGCAATATATCAGAAAGCAGATATGTGTTGTAGTTTTGACCAGAATGAAATTAGGGGATATTGCCTGACTGGGAGAATCCAAGAAGTTCATTTAAAGGCATAACAGCTTACTTATTAGTTTTGTGTTCTGTAACTCAAACAGTTTAAGTCAGTTGACCTCACAGGTTTTTTGTTGTTGTTGTTTCTTGAAGTTAGTTTTTCCTCAAACTCATATCCATTGACTCATATTCATTTATTTCCTCCAATAAAAGGTTGGGTAAAGTCATACAGTGAAAAAGAAGACTGAATAACCTGTGCTGTAAAATTTCTAATCCTTAATTTTCCAACTCTTACCATCTTCTCTAGTGAAAATAAATACAACCCCTATTTTGTTTATCAGTAAAATGTGTTTGTGCATATGTGAAAGGTTTTAACTGACAAATCAAATATAGAAGTTTGATATTTACAAGGCACATGGTCAAAGAAAAGTTTATAGTTTTGAAACAAATTTGAGAAAAACTGACTCACAGATTAGAATAAGAAGTAAGTAAATAGTCCAGTACAATTATGTAACAAGCAAATGGTTAGTGTTGCTAAAGTGAAAGACTGAAGAAAAGGAAGCTCCCAGAGTGAAGTCCTGGGTTATACTCTCAGTAGCCAGGATAAACACACATTGTTCTCAAGGGAAAAGAACCCAACAGATATGACTTAATTACTTTTGTTTACTCTTTGCCAAGTCCACCAACATATTATGAAATATGATTGCACCTTTTATTTTTCTACTTCAATTCTAAGTGCAGAATAATTGTTACTTATGTTGAAGTTGTAAGTTTGTACCAATTCTTCTAAGAACCTTAAGTGAATTTTACTTGTCTGCTATTAGCTAATAATTCACAAACTATTTAAACTTAAATGTCTGCATGGCAAGCAACCTGACATGGTATGAGTCATCTAGTGATCTAGTGTATTTTTATCACTCAGGGCCATGTATTTATTTGATGTACAGTTTTGTCAGTGACTTCTTTATGTAACCTTAAATGTTTAAAGATTATCTTTTCATGACTCAAATACATAGATTTCTCTTTTCTTCTGTATCTATGTATAATAGTTATGCATCCATCCAAGCTTCTATCTTAAAGCTGAATCAGTAAAACTTTAGGGAATCAGTAGTCTGAGGTTAAGAATATATATATATATATATATATATATATATATATATTCTGTTATATACATAATAGATTAGATGGAAGGAGGGGAGGAGGGAGGAAGGGAGAAGAAGAGAGGAGGAGGGAGACAGACAGAGAGACAGAGACACAGAGAGAAATGCAAATAGCTTCCTAGCCCTCAACCATTCAGTGAAATTATAACTCTAAGGTTTTGCTTTATATTCATAGACATGCTTTTGGAGACCAAGTTTTGTGGTTTCCTTTGGGTTTGGTGTTTAATTCTAATGACAGTTAGTAAGAAAGAACAAATGAACTAACTCCTAGTAGAGTTTCCAAATGCACGGAGCTAAGGAAAGGGTAGAGATTTTATTTTGAGTTTCAGGTTTCCTATGGTTTCAAATGAAAGGAAACCAAAGGCAAAATGCAGTGGACATGACATTTGTGCTCAAAGGCCAATATAATGTCTGCTTCAGCTGCTACAGCGAGGCTGGAGTTGCAGTCACCCTTCGGCTGCAGGAGGATCTGCTTTCCTTCTGTAGCCTGTGCTCTCCACAGGGATCAAAGGAAATAATCTTTCCGGAGAACACAGCTTCAAAGAAAAGAATTTATTTAGTTTTTTTTACTTACTCACCAAAATTAACTTCCACCACAGTCCTAGATGTGTGTAACCAAAACGAACTTTATCCTCCCTTTTGCTCTACGATTTAAAAATTCTACATACAAAATAATGCCATAATATGACAACTATTATTTTTCTGAAATATTTAAAGCTGGAATTGAAACAGTACAGAGTAAACTATCAATATCTTATTAAATGATGTCATAAATAACTTTGTTTTCTAAAATACACTTATAAAGTAGAATAAGAAAGTTTTGTTAAAGAAAATATCAATGCATTATTTATCAAAGAAAAGACAAAATCACAATTCTGTGGTTCTGACACACATATTACATATCTCTTTCTTTTATAGAAATGTTATGGGAAATTTCTGACATATTTTAGTTAAAATTAAAGAAGAGATCCAAAATTTCTATACACATATATGTAAAATTGTATGACTCGTATCCAAGACAATAAAATTGTGATATTTAAATTATTAAATATAGCAAAAATTACATCATTATTTTAATTTCATTGAATAAGCATAATTTATGAGCAACTGGGTTCCAAGGTCATGTTGTATTATACTTTTGAGTTCAAGGCCAGCCAAGATTACACTGTGAAACTTTATATCAAAAAAAAAAAGAAAGAAAGAAAGAAAGAAAGAAAGAAAGAAAGAAAGAAAGAAAGAAAGAAAGAAAAACAAGCAAGTGTTAGTGGTGGGGCAAACAGTGCAAAGGAAAACACATTTTAAAAAAATGAAATGAAAAACAAAGAAAGAAAATAAGAAAAGAAAGGAACTGGAAAATAAAGCAGGCTTGGAGAGTTAACTCAGTAGTTAAGAGCCCACTGGGCTCCAGCAGAAGACTTGAGTTCAGTTCCGAGCACACACAGGAAGTAGGTCTTTACCTGTAACTACAGCTTCAGGGGTTCAGATAACTTCTAACAGCCTCGGAGGTAATAACTCGGTATGGAAATAGAACCCATGTGCACTCTGCAGCTATATGACAAGAAAGCTCGTTCAGAGATATTCATAATCATACTTTGTTTTTCCTTGTATTTGTTAGTAGCAAATTTCAGATTCTTTGAGACCTGTCAAATAAAAACATACATTCTTTGCTTTTATTTATTTATTATTATTATTATTTTAACTTAAAGATCATCTTGCCCCAACACATATACAGCACAGGACTGCTGGGTCTTGACTCAGTCAGAGAAGGTGCATCTAATCCTCAAAAGACTGGAGGCCCCAGGAAGTAAGGAGGTCTGATGGGATCGGAGTGGGGGGTTGGGGACTTCATCCTTGTGGAGAAAGTGGAGGAAGTGTGAAATATGGAGCAGTCAGAGGATGGACTAGGAGGGGGACAAAATCTGGACTGTAAAAAAAAAGATTAAAATAAATAAATAAATAAACAAACAAACAAATAAATAATCATCTTGCCTGTCGGAGACCTTTCTTACTGTCAATTTCACAAGTTTTTTTTAAGTAAGATAAAAAATTATATTTCAAAAAAAATCCAGTTCATTTGGGTTTGCTATAATCACTTCATGTGTATCTTTCAAAGAATACAGAAATGAGCTTAATTTCAAAATAGGTACCATTATAATGTGTCTTCATGAAATCCTGTTTGTACTTTAAATAATTAAGCTTACATTATACAACTTCAAATAAACATACATTACGTATGTAAACCGAAGCGAGGTCAACAGTTTTACATGGAGTCACACAAAGCTTCTTGAATCACTTGCACCAAGATACAACAGGAACGCCACAATAAGTATCACACAGAAGGGAAGTCTGGTATGTGATAGAACAGCAAGCAAGTCTGAAGTCACAGCCAACAGAATAAACAATCAAAAAGTAAGGTGTCACAGAAACTATCATTTTCAAAGAAAATGGCTTCAGTTTTTGTTGTTGTTGTTTCATTTTCAGTCTCAGATTTAAAGTACAAGACAGACACTGAGATTCAACACAGATACTTAGGACTGTATTCAGAGTTGGGATTGAAAGGCGAGCCCCTTGGTGAATTACCTAATTGATTTAGCAGCTCATCCCTAGTTCCTGGTCCTTCTCCCTTCCACATGCCTAAGCTTGGAATCCTTCATTCCTCTTTTTTCCTTTTTAAATATTGTCATATTTTAATATTTTAAATTTAATATTTACTTGCATTTAATATTGTCAGCACTGTTTTTAGAGTATCCTGCTCCTCCTCTCATGTATGTAAAAAACATATGCATAATACTCTTATCATTGTTTATCACCCTTAAACCTTTATTTTATATGCATAAGTGTGTTACTCAAATGTTCTTGAATTTATGGTTTCTCATTTGCCAATGGATATTTTAGAATCCATGTTCTATACAGCTGCTATATAAGTATAGATTCCCCATAATCATTAGACAATAATTTGCATTATCTACTTAAATTACATTCCTCAAACCATGATTTACTTATCAGATTAATTTAGTGTGTGAATGTTTTGCTTGTAAAGTATGGCTGTGCTCACTTGCATGCCGGGTGTTCATAGAAGTTAGAAGATGATGTCAGATCCCAGTGAACTGGAATCACAAGTATCTGTGAGTGCTGGGAATTGAATCAGGTCCCACTGAGGGCTTTCAACAGCTGAGTCAACTTTGCATCCTCAGCTCTTTTCTTAAACACGTACAAATCTTCAACATAATTTGATCCTCTAAGTACTAGTCTTAATTTCAATTTTACCTATTTCCAGAATGAGTAGTTAAATAATCTCTTACATGATGCATGATACATATGCAAAAATTATGTTGCTTTAGACTTTCTGAATATGAAACAGACGTATACTACTGATGTACTGTGTGTGGATATTTTTGAGGAGTGAAAGTTGGGCATTTTGTACAATGGTTTGGTTCAAGTTTGTTATTCTATCATAATATCAAATAATATATAGATATAAGAATTTTAGAATAAGATATTCAGTTTAAATGCAAACATTAATATTAATTAAGATTTTGAAGGGCATTTTATTTTAAAATTCATAAACTCTACACTTGTTATTTCTATGCTTATAATTACTACAATATTCTGTGAAGGTTTGAAAACACCTACATTACTCCTAATTGTGAAACAGTTGTCACTGTATTCTGACCTCCATTCCTAATACTTTCTGAATGAACTGTAAAATGTTGCCAACAAAACATGACAATATTCTGCATTTGTTACTTGACCTTGTACCACAAGGAAGAACATTTTTATTTTCTGCTTAGAAAAAAAAAATACCTTTTGGTTGATTCTTAAATACTGCCTAATTGAAAGTAATATATTAAGAAACATTAATAGAGATTATGCTGATTTTTAGCTTAATACAACTCATTTGGATTTCACTCCATGTTTGCTGACCAAACTTTTAGTTTGGTTTTGACAACTATTGCACTTTTACATTGTAAGGATGTGCTATAATAAAAACTAATATATTAATTTTTCCAATATTAATGTTATATATTATATATGTAATATTATTTGCATACTTTTTGACATAGGTAGTTTATTATATTTTACTTTTAATTAAATTTGATAATTTTATAACGAATATTCTCTACTATGAATATACTCACCTTCATTACTTTCTCTTATCCTTTAAATTTTACTGAACCTGTTATACTCCCAACTAGTCCTCTCCTTGACTCATATCTTCATCTTCTGAGAGTATTGTAAACATAGCTCATAGCTTCAATGTGAACACAATTTCATTAGCCAGGTCATATGTAGAACACAATGTTTATGAGAATTTCTTCTCAATTTTCAGCTTTTTCAGTGTTTCTGGACTTTTTCTATATGCTTCTGGAGTATTGGAAAACGTAATACTGATGTCTTGTGTAGGGCTCTCAATTGTCATTTATTCTCTGACCAATTATGTATCTCTGTATTAACCATCACTCACTGCAGATGATAGTGCTATATAAAGGTTTAGCTATAGATATTTAGAAGACAGTTAAGTTAAATCCTCATTTACCTTCATATCAATGGGAGTTTTCTCTTAGGGCTTGGAATATTTCTAATCACAAATACTTGACTAAATTTATAATAGGAGGTATATATTTCTTTTTGTGATGAAGTCTATAAATCAATCAGGAGATAGTTCATTGCCCTCAAACAATGGTGCTACTATTGTGCCAATTGCTATATCATAACTAGCAGAACAGTATTATGATACTCAGAACCTGCATCTAGAAAAACATCAGTGCCCTCTTTCTTTCAAAAGCCTATATAGCACACAGTGAGGGAACTTTGAACATTAGCCACCAGGAAGGAAGTTTCCAACTTAATTCCTGATTGATTTATCTATGTGCTGCAATCCACTGTGTGGAGTGTTCAGGACTGATTCCCTCAGACTCCTGAAAAGAGGACAAAGGAAATTTCAGTTCTGTGTCCTTCTCCGTGGGAGGTCTCATGGAGTTAGAACAAGTGCATCTAAGTACCAGGCTGATAGCACCTAATGGGGGATATGATCTTACCCTTGGGATCGTGTTTATCAGTTCTAAAGCAGCTATGTCTGAGGTAGCCTGTGTTCTCTTTGCCAACATCTTGTCATTTAGCCCTCTGCTAACCTTGGTTATTTTTCTCCTCAAAATAGTATATAAGAAGTTTGTTGCTCAATACACTTGCCTGCCACGTGTCACCAGCTAATGTAAGACCTCTCAGTTCTACCAACCTGTCTTTTATTTCTTATATCTAGCCATTTCTCAAAACATCTTGCTATTTAAGGCATATCCTGTGGGTTTGGTCTAGATATTGCTGTGGTGTAGTATGCTTCTTCAAGACAGGTAGCATGAACAATTATGTATATATTATACTTCCTCCCTTACTGTCCCTTCCTTCAAACTTTCTTACATGCTCCCTCGCCTACTATCTTTCAAACCTATGTCCTCTTTTTCTTTAATTGTTATTACATGTATATGTGTAAGGCTTTTGTTTAAAGGCATGACTTTTTCAAAGATCATTGCCCATTCACGAAGATTACTTCTATTTAACCACTTCTTAAAAAGAAATAAAACTAGCCAGAGGGTGGTCTCACTCCCATTAAGACAGGTGGATCTCTATGTGTTCAAAACCAGCCTGCTCAGAGGGTGAGTTCCAGGACAGTCAAGGATACACAGAGAAATGCTGTCTTGAATAAACAAACAAACAAGTAAACAAAAACTTAATATTCTTAATCTTACATGGATTAATAGGGAATATCAAATTGATAGGAAATATGGGATTTGTAGGCAATAATAATATATATATATGTATGTATATATATACATATATATGTATATATATACATATATATATATATCATAGTGCTTAAAACAATATTCTGAAGTTAAGTTCTGAGTGCTGTTCTCAGGATTTTCACTATATCAGTACATCTCTTTCTCACTGAAATGATTTTTATCTAAAATAGCTGTTTAAGAAAGTTTACTTAAATGTGCTTCATATAGTATTAAAAAGAACACATATAATAATAACTATCTCATGTCACTCATAGGAAAGTATATGAAATATAGTAATAAAATATATTATTAATGTTTTGAGACATCATCTGAATCTACTGATCCATTAAAAAGTAGTGGGTACTTATTATAAAAATATAACATTATTTTTTGCTTAAGACTTTTTTCTTGAGATAATTTTAAATCAAAAATAAAACAATCAAATCTTAATTTCCTCTGATTGAGCAGTAGCTCTGAGAAAGAACTTTGAAATGGTCTCTCTTTCACTGTTTTGATCCAGCATTGGGGGGGGAGAGGTTATTCTCTAACATGAACATAGGAACCGTGGACACTGTATCATTTCCTGGCCAGCAACATCTCCTCTTTGATTGTCACTGTGATCTAAAGGTTTGTCCCTGAAAGTCTGTTTTCCTGCCTTCTGAAGTTCCAGTGCTTCTGCTTGCTAAGCTTCTGTGACTCTCTGATTCATACAGTCCTAGCTTCTGCTTCTGTGTCCAGTAGATGATGGCCAGAACCTAAAAGAAATCCAAAAGTTGAAAGCTTGGCTTTAAATGTAACAACTACTTTATGGTACTGAAATCACAAAGGGAACAGAGAACAAATGATATGCTTCTCAAATGAGTACATAATAGCCATTATGGGGAGATTTTATTTTGACTGGCCCTTAAGCCTGAAATATTTTCTGGTTTTGCTTTGCTTCTGTCTTCATAGCCCATTGTGCTTAGAAGCAAGGGGAATTTCTTACATAGTGAAGATTAAAAAGGGTCATGTATAATTCTTAGAATCAAACCAGAATACACTTGGTAGCTTTTGTTTCATGTTTCACTTTGACTTCCTCTATAGAGAAGATCAGAATATGTTCCTCTGCTGTGTGCCTCTAAGTCCAGCAGAGTGGGGTCAACAGCAATAAGCAGTGAACAGTCTTTTGTTGGTGACATGCTTGTCACCATCACTGTAAGGAATTCAGTCATAGTGAATTATTAAAGGGAAAAGAAGAAAACAGCATTCACATTCCCAACCTCAAATAGCTAATAGAGTGAAAGAAAAGGAGGAAAATCCTTAAGGATCAGGTGACATGAACAGATTCATAATCTGAATAAAGCCACAATTTCTAAGGCTCAGCCAATCCAAGAATATAATCATATAGTATGTCCAATCCCTTTTATAACCCAAATATTTTTATGGGTGAATGATATATTTTAGAAATGGCAAATACATGGGGCATGACTTTTCCCATATAAAATTTCCCAAATCTGTGATTTATTAGACCCTGTTCTCCAACTGTAATTGAAAACCTTTTCATAATATATCCAAAAACTACAGAAATGTTAAGCATGGTAAGGTCCACTGAAGTAAGAAAATATTCTGCATGTAACATATACACAGTAATTTAGCAAAAAGAAAATATAAAAACTAGAGTCTATAATTAATATGGTATGGCACCAAGGCAACAGTTACATAAAGGTTACAAAAGCCAGCATGGAACTTTGTATTTCCATCCCAGGATCCCCTACCATTCAGAGGTTGCTTGTGACAGTCGACTATGCCAAGTGCTGACTTCGTTCAACACTCTTTTATTTTTTTTAAAAAGAAATACTTATATTTTCAAAATATAAAATTATAATTTCTTTTTCTAGTATTTTATTTCATTAAATATTGTGTCAAATGTCAAACTATTAATATTACTAAAAAGTAAGATTCAGATCAAACAACATATAGTTTAAAAGGTGTTACACTGTCCAACATCATAACCAATCAGAAAGTGGAGATTATATATATATATATATATATATATATATATATATATATATATATTATAATATTATATATATAACATTTCTTAGTTTATGTTTATATATATAATATTTCTTAGTTTATGTTTGTATGGTTTAGAATCAACCCCTAATTCTTTTGTGTAATGATCATGTTCTATACTATGAGGATCAGTAATAAGGCTCCAACTTCCAATAGCCTTTGCTTACATCATCTGGCTTTTTAAGACACTAACTGCTCACAGAGCACCAGCATCCCCTCTGTATTCTCACCTGCCCATTGTCACCACATTCTAACTTCTATAGGTACAAACCATTCCTTTGACTATGTATTCATTTAGTAAACAATATACCTAATATGAAAAATGTAACATTCTGTAGACTGAGTCAAACCAGTACACTTTAAAGTTCTTGCATCAACCAACATCAAGGACTGTCTTTGACAGGCTCTGTTTGCTGAGCTTTGAGTGAAAATAAGCTGTCCTCTGCTTAGGTTGCTCCATGTTAGTCATTTCACCACGAAATGACAAAACATAAGTAATACATGTAACATGTTCCCGTTTCTGGAAAGTTTACTCTGAAGACCTTGCTTCTATTTAGTGAAGTTTGGTCTTGTAATGAAGAATTACAATGAAGAAGATGCATTGTTGGCTAAGATTTAGGAAAATAGAAAATATTAGCCTAAGTTATATAAGCCAATGAGATCTGGGCTAGTTTTCTGTCAACATAATGTCAGAATCAAGGTGTTCTCTGGAAACATGATGCTTCAAACGCTACATTAGAAACTGTATCTAGTACATTAGGCTAAGAGTACTAAAGTACAAATTAGTCAAAGTTACAAGGGATCAAAGACAACAAAAGTTATATCATAGCCTGTTTCTAAGCTAAGACTACCACAGGTAGAGAGACATACTAAAATCCACCATAAACCCCGGAAAGCAAAACAAACAATCAAAGAACTTATAGAAAAAAAATTTTTTGCTACAAGTCACTTTTTGCCATTAAAAAAAAATTTATTGGATAACTTTTTTTTATTTATTTACATTTCAGACATCATCTTTTTGCCCTATTCCCCACCCCTAAAAATTCCCTATCCCATGCCCCTCCTCCCTTTTTGCTTTTATACAATTATAATTACATGCAAGTATTAAGGTCAGTTCCAGATTGAGAAATTAGCAATACAATAGATGTGAATAGTCAAGGAACAAGCAAGATAATAAACACAAATAGTCAAAGAACAAGCAAGGCAATAAACAAAGTTCCCCGTGATCACTCCTGTGATCACTATTTCTAAGGGCTCGTCAAGTTGACCAAAATATCTGAGCCTACTTCCGTGTCATAGCTCAAAGTCATTTTCAGGCCTGAAGCCTACTTCTTTGTTCCAGCCCAAGATTTAGATTCCTGCCTGAAATTACTTCTTTGTTCTAGCCCAATGTCAGATTCCTGCCTGAAGCCTACTTCTTTGTCCTTGGCCAATGTCAGATTTCTGACAAGCAGCCCATTTCCTTGTCCTTGGCCAATGTCAGATTCCTGCCAAAAAGCACCAAAACCTTTCCACATCTCCCCATTTTTATTTCATAAACAAGACTGAGCCTGTATTAGGTCATTCTGACAAGAGTAACTTCCTCACTCATCTTGGAATATGCATTATCAAAAGCAATGCAATTCTGACTTAGGTTGGTAAGGCTCTGTGCAGAATCTTATCCTTCCTTGGCTTGGCAGCTACTAAATTAATAACTCTGTCTCGGGGTCCATTTTTAGTTTCAAGTCATATACTTTGACTGCCAACATGTTGATGTTGTTAAAGACAAGCTTTAACACAATGGGCAGGAATAAGAGTATTCCCAGGACAAAAGGGGCTAGCATGATCAAGCTATATATGCCATTCCTGAAGCTTGACCAAAATTGAAATACTGACCTCAAGTCATGGAAAATTTTATCAGAATTATCTGCAGCATCAATGCACAGGAGAGCAACATTTTTGAAATTCATAATCTCACTCTCCAAAGTTAAAACATCCAGAGAGGTGTTAGAGTTATGGCAAATACCCTGCAAGTATCTTTAAACTTTTCCTAATTATAATGATTATCATTCTAAATTTTAGAAATAATACAACTCCTTTGGAATTTTGCATAACACTTGAGATGGCTCCTTACTCTTAAACTCTGAACCTCCTTCCAATAATTTGAATAGGATAAAGAGCATCAATCCCTTGTTCCAAATGCCTATCTAAATCCTCTTGTATACTCAACACATTAGTAACATTTTTTTGCTAAATGATTAACAAGAGTAGCTGTTTTAACTTCTGGTGTCAAAGTAATTGCAGAAGCATTGGTGCTAGCAATTAATGTAATTAAAGCTATTATACCAGCAATATCAAGACCACTACCTTCTTGCTTCTGCTTAAAGCCTAACTCATATCTTCCAGTGCTTGCAAGTTTTCAGAAAACTAAGCTTCTGCAATACTCAGGGCACTAAAAAAAAAAGCTGGTTGGTAGAGCCCTGTAACAGACATACCAGGTTTCAACCCACAGACACAATTAGAAAGTGTACAATCAATGCAACTTACAATAAATACTGTAGAAGAAACAAAAGCATTTTTAACTTGACAATTAAAAGAGCCATAACAACGCACTAACACTTGTTTGAAATCCAGATCCTGTCCCAACTTTATCTCTTGCTAACATAACATCTTAGAGAATTGCCGCTAACTACCAAATATTTCTCTAAAAATGTCCAGATCCAGTCTTAGAAATGAAGACTGTTATTCCCAATATTGGATTGATTTCTAGACCAGTACATGATTGAGTCTAAATAATTGATCACATTTAAAATAATACAAGAGTCATTATAACTTATTTTGATTCTTTGTCCCAACAGGTCTAAAAACTTGAGGCAAGGCAGCTTGTCCCATTTGGGATATAGGAAAGCAAAGGTGGGTCAGGAAAATATGTACAATACAGCTTCCCAGTCACCTTTGTCAGGGAACTCAGCAAGCTCACAGGTAAGCATCATTCTCTGTCCCAGCATCAGCATGTTTCACCAATTTCTCCGGCAAACAACCATGCTACTTCAGCATCCTGCAGTAACAATACAAACATGCCCTCTTCCCATATTAGATACTTGATCGGCATCTTGCCATATGCCAGTAAGTGGATCTTTCCTTTTCACCTAGGCATAAGTATGCCTAGTTGTAGAGTGCCATCGACACTCAGCAGAAAGTGCCTTGGCATTCATTTTTTTATTAAATATTTTTTTATTTACATTTCAGATGTTATTTCCCCATTTCCCCTTCCAGAAACCACCCATCCTGTACCCCCTCCTGCTGCTTCTTTGAGGTTGTTCCCTCACCCATTCTCCCTCCCCTCTCTCAAATTCCTCCACTCTGGGGCATCCAGCCTTCAGAGGTCCAAGGACATCCTCTCCCATCTATGCCCGACAAGGCCACCCTCCCCTACATATACAGCTGGAGCCTTGGGTCCCTACCTATGTGCTCCCAGGCTTTATATTTCAGTCGTCATTCCCCTCTCACTGTGCCCTCTGACTGTTCTTCATCCCATTCCTTCTTCCTCTCTCCAACAGGATGTCCCCACTAGCCCCCCCCCCCCCCATCCCACCAGACCTCTCTATTCACTGGGGACTCAAGTCTCTCTAGGGGTAGGTGCTTCTTCTTTTCTCACTGAGACCAGACCAGACAGTCTTCTGCTTTATATGTGTCCAGGACCTCAGACCAGCTCAAGTGTGCTGCCTAATTGGTGGCTCAGTGTCTGAGAGATCTCAGGGGTCCAGGTTAGTTGAGACTGCTGGTCTTCCTATGGGGTTGCCTTCCTCCTCAGCTTCTTTCAGCTTTTAACTAATTCAACCCCAGTGGTCCCAGCATCTATTCTTTGCTTGGGTGTAAGCAAAGGATAGATGCTGCATCTGACACTTTCAGCTGCTTGTTGAGCCTCTCAGAGGGCAGCCATGCTAGGCTCATTTCTATAAGCACAGCACAGCATCAGTAATAGTGTCAGACCTTGTGTATAGCAAAAGACATAGTCAATAGGATAAATCGGCAACCTACAGATTGGGAAAAAATTCTTCACTAATCCCATGCCCGATAGAGGGCTAATATCTAAAATATATAAAGAACTTAAGAAGCTAACTTCCAAAATACCAAATAAATAAATAAATAAATAAATAAATAAATAAATAAAATAAAACCCACTTTAAAAAGGGACCTATATGACTGCCCTCCGACAGACCCAACAAGCAGCTGAAAGAGTCAGATGCAGATATTTGCACCCAACCAATGGACACAAGCTGCTGACCCCTGTGTGGTTGAATTAGGGAAAGGCTGGAAGAAGCTGAGGAGAAGGGGGACCTTGTAGGAGGTCTAGCAGTCTCAATTAATCTGAACCCCTGAGATCTCTCAAACACTGGAGAGAT
The DNA here is from genome assembly GCF_011762505.2 of Arvicanthis niloticus. Lineage (NCBI taxonomy): Eukaryota > Metazoa > Chordata > Mammalia > Rodentia > Muridae > Arvicanthis > Arvicanthis niloticus. The sequence continues at coordinate 4,804,508 of NC_047674.1, read as the reverse complement.
CTCAAAAATGCACCATACACCAGCTGATATGATGACCCTAACAAATTCAGCAGAGGACTGCCGGGTCTGGGTTCAGTCAGAGAACCCTAACCCTCTAGAGACTGGAGGACCCAGGGAGTTTAGAGGTCTTGTGGGGTGGGGGCTGGGGACTGAGGGTGGGGACATCCTTGTGGGGACAGGAGGACAGGGAAGAAGTATGGGATGTAGAACAGTCGGAGGGTGGACAGGGAGGGAAAAAATTTGGAGTTTAAAATAAATAAATTTATAAAACAATGTAGTACAGAGCTATACAGTGGATTTTTAATAGAGGATTCTTAAATAGCTTAGGAGCACTTAAAGAAATGTTCTAAGTCCTTAGTCATCAGGGAAATGCAAATCAAAACTACTCTGAGATTCTACCTTACACCAAGCAGAATGGGTAAAATCAAAAACTCAGATGAAAGCATATGTTGGCAAAGATATGGAGGAAGAAGAACACTCCTCAGTTGCTGATGGGATTACAAACTGGTACAGCCACTCTGCAAATCATCTGGAGGTTCCTCACAAAATTAGAAATAGTTCTACCTGAAGACCCAGGAATACCACTCTTGGGCATATACCCAAAAAAATGCCCTACCACGCCACAAGGGCACATGTTCCACTGTGTTCATAGCGGCCTTATTTGTTATAGCCAGAAGGTGGAAACAAGTCAGATGCCCCACAAGGGAAGAATGGATACAGAAAATGTGGTTCATTTACACCAGCTCACTGATTCTTTGTATAGTTTTTTTTTTCCATGTTATTAACGTCACATCATATACTATGTTTTTAGGCATTGGTTATTTCTGATTCTCCAATATTCATAAGGATACCATTAAGTTATTAATTTGAGCTATTTCAAATAGATGACTCCATTATTTCCTAAAATTTTGGAATGTTCTTGGAAGTTTGAATTTCTTCATGACTTTATTCTGCATTCATTTTTGCTTCAGTATTGTACTATTTGCTTACAGGAATTTTCATACATTCTTTTATTGTTGATACCCCACTTTACTGTATGATGGTCAGACAGAATACAGAATGTTTTCTAATTTTCCTATATTTGATGACAGTGTATCCAAATATGGTCCATAGGTCATTTCCCAAAACATACTGCATTCTGTAGATATCTGTTAGCTCCAAGTTATTTATGATATCATACAACTCCAGAGTTTCTCTACTTACATTTTTTTCCAGTTGACCTGTTTATAGGGAAGAACTTGTTATAAAAATCAGGCTCTACCACTGTGTTGAGGTCCATCTGTGGTTTTAAACCCAATAGTGTTTCTTTTATGAAATTGTATGATCCTGGGTTTTGTCCAAACATATTTAGAATTTTAACATCTTATTGTTGAAAATTTTCTTCAATGGGTGTAAAATCTCCATCATTATGTATCTGTATAGTTTCTGCTTGAAGTCTTTTTGTCAGATATTAAAATGGCGATGGCACCTGGTCTCAGAATTTCATTTGCCTTGAGTACTTTTCTGTATCATTTTAGCCCAATGCGGTTTCTCATGTTCATTATGATGTTTTTCTCAGAGGCAGCAAAAGATGAATTTTGTTTTCTGACTCACTATTGTTCATCTGTGTCTCTTTACATGTGAATTGAGAGGGTTGATAATAAGAGTTATTATTAAAATGTATTAATTCCTGACAATTTGTTGCTTTTGTAAAGCTGTATTTTTCCTCCTTTGGTTCATGATTCTGGAAATGTTATATGTGTTCTTTCTATGTTTTTGGATGTCTCTAGCCTTTTTTTCAGACCTAATAGTTCTTCCCAGTCTCCTCTGTAGAACTGGCTTAGTGGTCATAAATTAATTTATTATTATTTTTCTTTGAGACAGGATCTCATATAGCCCTTACTTTCCTAAGATAAGTCATATAGATGAGAATGGCCTTGAATGTCTGATCTTCCTGCTTCAAAGTAGTAGGATTACAGTTGTGGATCCAACATCCTAAAAACTCAGAACTACATGTATTCTAAACAAAAACTGTACAGGCTGAGCTATATTTCCCATATTCTTTTCCATTTAATTATGCTTTGCATTATAATTGACTTCATTTTCAGATCTTTACATTCATCAGTGTCCACAACATGGCTTTCCTCTCTTGCATGCATGCTCTAAAAAGCCACTATTGTTCTGTGCCTAGAATCCAGGCACTCCTGGACTTCATTTGGCTTCTGGTTAAATATAAATAGTGATCACTTTCTTGTCTGCGACTATTCCTCTTCGATCTTCATTGTGTTCTTTCAGCAAAATTGTCTGAATTTCCCTTAATCCATGATATATTTTTTTTCCTGCTGTAGAACTCCCTTTTAGACTATCAAGGAGTTCGTAAAAAAATCAACATCTTAGGTTTCCTTCCTCCTTCTTCACCCAATGCTAAAAGCCTTCCTAAAAGTCATACACAATAATTCATCAATTATAAAATATCAAAAAACCAAAATAATCTCTCATCAGGTTTTTCTCCATGCATACTCATAATCTGCCAACATGTTAACTTGAATGTTTCAAATCAATTCCTCTGAAGCCGTTACAAGAATTAACATGTTATATTCCTTCCACCTCTTGCACAAAAACCATTGCTCTCAACGAGAATGCTTTTTCTTTCCTGATAGGTATTATTTACCCGTATTGGTTTCAAAAAATCCTTATAGTCACTCTTACTGAATTCTTCTTTCTTCATTATTTACCAAATCTACCGTATAGTCAAAAGATAGTATTTCCATAAAATAATGTTTTCTGCCTTCACCCTACTCCTAGGCACTCACCAGAAGTTCTCTAACTTACAGGATAAGATCTATTTCCTAACTTGTTTATTTTCTCTTTTAAACTCGTAACAGAAATACATACCAGTAAGGTAACATTATTTTTGATATATGTATATATGTTGAAATCATGGTGGACATACTTATCTTACCATTTAATATATGTTTATAATAAAACATTTCAACCCCTTTTTATGTGATTTTGAAATACAAAGGGCATTGCCGTTATAGTCCTGCTTCTGTTCAGTCTGTTCTTTTTACAGCCGTGGCTGTGCTGGAACTCACTCTATAGATCAGCCTGGCCTCGAACTCAGAAATCCACCTGCCTCTGACTTCCACTTAGGATTAAAGGCGTGTGCCACCACTGCCCGGCTCAGTCTGTTCTTTGTTCTGCAGCTGTAGGGCTATTTTCAAACCAGAAGTCAGATTTTCACTCATTCTACATACTCATCTCCATTGTTTGGGGAAAAATGTGATATGCATCACTATTGTTATTTATTATTATCCCAGCTTCTCCTTGATTTCTCATTGAGAATTTATTTCAAATAGTTTCAGCTGTCAAAACACATTTATTAAATGAAGTTTAATCTTCATGTAAGTATGTGTACCAAATGCATTCCTGGTGCTCACAGAGTCCAGAAGAGGGCAATGGGTGCTTTAGTTATGGATTGACACGCTGGAGTGTTGATGCTGGGAACATAAGTCGCCTGCCTTCAAGAGCAGAAAGTGTTCCTAACTTTACAGTAAGCCAACTCTCCAACCTTCACCTGCTTGCTTTATTTCAATTCCATGTCAACACCTCATCAGCTTCTTTCACATCTTTCCCATTTTATTATTAAATAGAATTTTTTGGCATATCCATATATGTGTATTATGCATACTGATTATTCTCCTCCCTATCTTCATTTGACTGTCTTTATCTACTGGTTACCTCCATCTTTTTTTAAAATCTCTTCCTCGCTTACTTTGTTTGTGACCCAGATAGTTTAATTAAATTTATTAGTGTGACCACAGGAGTCAAACTATCCATCAGAGTCTGGAAAACACAGCAGGGATGCCCAAATGAAGACAGCTATTCCTATTTTCTCAGAATCAGTCACTGTTCAAAAGTTCAGTAGTTTAAAGCTCATTCTACTGATGGAATCCATGTATATTATTGCAAACTTTTGACAACCCATTCTAGATGATGTAATAAGCTCAAGGTTGCAACTCACTATTGTTATTTATCCAAATCAACAGAGAATCAAAAGTCTTTTAAATACCTATGTTAATACTAACAGAAAAAGACTGATCTCAGCCTTAACAAGAGAATCCCTTCTTGGTAATAGATGGTCATAAAAACAGGCACTTGTAGCTACTTAAAATAGTGAGACTCAATGACTGTTATGGCTCCAGCTTTAGAGTGGAAATTTATATTAATCATTCTAAAGCTCAGAATATTCCAGAAGTATCTAAGTATCCAGAAATTATAAAAGTGTCAGAAGATAGGGGAAGCGCTGTTAAATACCAGATCCTATGTATGGCACATGTATTTCATGAACTCACAGCAATTGCTGTTATTAGTAATGGGCCTTCGCAAAACTGACTATGTTAATTATTGGTCATACTTTATATTTTGAAATGATGTACCTTTAAGAATATTGAGCCTCCCAGATAACAATCATTTTGTCAAATTTTTCTACTTAGCACACTATTGTTTTGAATTTTATTGACTACTTCCTACATGGATAGAGTATCTGTCTCATCTCCACCATTCCCTCCCACCATCTGACTCCTCACACATACCCAAGTACCCTCCCAAATTTATGAAATATTCTTTAGTTATTAATGTTACATGAACAACCAAACTTCTAAGCTCAAGAATCAGTTAGAATGTTAGTACTTCTGTTAACAAAGTCCAGCAAAGATAGTTGTATATTATAAGGGCAGCACATTCTTGTTTCTATTGCAGGTTCATTTTCAGTTGTGTGATAATTGGGTTATTTCTCACCTCCTATTCTTTTGTAAACACAGTAGAAGGGCCTGTGTTTGAAGTTATACAAACTCACCCCTCCACCCTACCCCTCCACCCTACCCCCAGCATTATGCATATATATATATAATATTTATTATATATGCATATATATGTCTATATGTATATATGCATATATAATATATATTATATATATTATACATATACATATACTATATATATAATATATAAATATATATATATATATATATATATATATATATATATATATATTATACATAGGTCTAATGAAATGCCTGGCACATAGGAGAGTCTCAGTATTTCCTGAACAATTAACTAAAAGTATTTATATTCTTCCTAATTTACAATTATTTCATTAAATTAAATTATAAATATAAAATAATTATTTTCATCCTGTTGACATGATTAAAATATCTCACAATATTCCTTCAGGGAATTTTGCAGTGTTCCTTGTTATATCCAAATAACAACCTTGGAATTATTATTAATTGTTAAAAAGTGAAAATGTGCCAGCTAAAAGTTACCTTTGATTGCTTATAATCTTGAAGGAGTGGAATAATTCACTTTCTAACTATATAATTTTTTTTTTTTTGTTTCTCTTGGTAACTGTCTGCTTAAATCTGTCTCATTATCCTATTGATATCTTTGTATTTTTGTATCTAAAACAAATTATAACTACTTGTGGCTAAAAGGGATGATAAGATTGTGTATTACTTCTATAATAGCCCGTGTTTCATAAAAAATAATAGTGTGCTCTATTTGTCCAATTCCATTCCTTTCATGTAAAGCTTTCATGTATAATTGTGGTTATTAAAATTTTCTTACAAAACTATGAAATTTAGAATCTGAATGAAAAGTGATAGCAAATTGCTAAATAAGGGTGATGTAGTTGATTTCTAGAAAGGAGTTAGCATGTCTCTTCTCTTTGCCCAAGAGCTCTATCATGAAACCCGAAAGAACAAAATAAAAGAAATAAAGAGAAAGAGCAGAAAGAAAGCTATTCCTGTGTTCTCAGTCTGTAACTTATTACAGTTTTATAGCCAGTCCTTGTAAACTTGTCGAGTTCTGGTTCTAAATCTTAGCTCACTCCACAAAGGAAAAATTGGCTAAAATGGTTTGGGCAGCTTGTCCTACTTCTCATCACTACATGGACGAAAAACAATTCTGTTTTGATATGAATTGCTCATATGAGCACCATAAGAGATAAGGGCATGTGCCATTGTTTTAGAAATCTGAAACTGAATTAAAAGGAACAATGACAGGGAAAGGTTGTGGTATAGAAGGAAACACAGGTTCTCAGTCAGTGTCTGGCTCTCATTCCTTTTCATTTCCTTTCAGCTTTGTTGATCTTGCAATTTATTCATATACTACCCTAGATCTCAAAGTTTTTCACTGAAAAGCCAAAGCATGAGATCATCTTAGCAACAGCGGATAAAAAAAAAAAAAAAAATTAAGAGTTACTACAAGTTTATAGGTGCCCCGAATGAGAATTTCTAAGGAAGTCATTTTTACATGTCTGATAGAAATAATTGGATTTGTCCTGTGTCTTTGTCCACCAAAAACCTTAAAACTCGGATTCTGTATGTTAGTCAAAAGCAAGCAGACTCGGATTCATTGACTTTCTGAAAAAGTTGTTTCTTAATGTAAGGGCAGAGGACTAAAACAAACCAAAACAAATAAAAAACAAAGGAGCTCCTCTGCTCTTTTAAATTCTTCCCTCCTTCTCTTTGCACATTTCCTTACGGTTACATCTTTAGCACCATCCTTCACTCAATACGACACCACCAGCCCTTAGTTTCTTTCTAAGTGACTCTTATATAAGAATCTACCTTTATTTAAGGTTCCTACAACCTGTCTTATTTATAAAAGGCATCAAGATTTTTTTTTCTGAATGACAATTATTCTTCCATTTGTGCTTCATTCTCTGAAAACAAGTTTCCCCAGAACAAACCATTCCTATGCATTGCCATTGTTAAAATATCATGCTGTGGATTTGCATAGAAGCCAATTTTATTCACACTGTACACATTATATATCAATACTTCTAGTAATAAATAATAAACTTTAAATATTTCATTATAAAAAATACAGTTTAGAAAAGATGAAAGAAAACAACAAAGAAGAAATAAGAAAAGAGTCCAAGGGAGAAGAGGAGAAAGAGCTTAAGGGAGGGAGTTGGCAACAAACTATACATTTCTCTAGATGTTAGGAGAGAAGAGGATGAGGCAGTTATGAACATTAATATGATGTGTTGATTACTATCATTCAAATGGAAATATAAAGTTGGGTCAGAAAAAGAAAACAGAAGGCTGCTGGAGGGACAGTTTCCCATCAGAGAGGCAGTAAACTCATTTCATCTGCAGCAGCCACAGCAATGACAAGAGGTTGGTGCTATATTCTGAATATCATTTCTATTATGATGAGTCTTGGTATTATTTCATTTAATTTTATAATTTATTTCATTTTTAATTATATATACATCTCCGTGAGTCCCTGTAGAGGCTAGAAGATGATACTGGGTATTTTACAGTTGGGAATACAGGTGATTTTAAAGTACCTAATACAGTGTTAGCAATCAAACTCTGACACCCTGGAATAGCATATTGTTAAATGCTGAGACACTGTCCTGCCCATCCTTACACATGTTTTCAAATAAAGTAACAGAATTCATTTGCTTAGGGCATTAATTATATATGAGATGTCGATTCTAACTTGCCTTGCTTCAAATCCAGTGTTTGTTTTGTTTTTTCATAAGGTTCTAAATCTCTCACCTTCGATCATTTTATTTCCACAGCAACATCTACATCAACATACCCACAAATTCCCTGCAGTAATCTATCAGGAGGAATGATGGACAACTGTGGAAGGAGTCACTGTCCACTTACTACCAGGCAACAACTGATTTACCATTTTTTTCCAGAGCAGTTTTCACATCAACTCTAAACTAGAGATAGCCATTTTGCACATGTCTTATATATAAGCAAACTGTATATACATATATATAATATATATGTATATATACATATATATGTACAATATATATGTATATATACATATATATAATGTATATGTATATATATATATGTGTGTGTGTGTGTGTGTGTGTGTGTGTGTGTGTGTGTGTGTGTTGTATAAGCAGTATGCTGTGTAAACTATAGAACTAGGGCTGGAAATCTTTCCTCAGAGATCAACAACACCTAATGAATTTGAAGAGGACACAAGGACAGTTCTCACAAACTATTTCAAATGGCGCAAAACCATCTGTAGCTTTAGCTTCAGGTGATATGATGATGTCTTATGGAGTCCATGAGCATCTATTCACATGTGCATGTATCCACACCTAGACATACCCATGCACATATAATTTAAGTTAAATATTGAAAATAGAAACAAAGTCAAAGAACTGATTCAATTTACTGCTCATAATCTAAACATATAATGTGACTTGCTTATAGGCTGATACATGAATAAGTTTTTTTTTGACAAAAACCTGCTTCCAAGAATGTGTTCTTCTACTCCTGAATTCTTAACAACTCAGGTATTAGAGGTTAAATGATCCATTGTTAGGAGCGCTGAATGCAAGCATATCTTTTCAAAAGTATTTCCACAGAAAGCAAAGCTTTACAAGTTTCCACTTACAGACTTTAGTCAAGCCTATGCAAAATTAAACTTTACGGTATGCTTATTACACCTCAATTTCAAAAACTCCTATCTGAAAGGAATGGGAATCAAAACAGATGTTGGTATCTGTGTGCTCTATCTACAGATAGTTACACTCCACACACAAATATTAGAAGGGAAAGGAAGATAAATAAAAATGTTTAAAACAGAAGTAAGTAAAAGGAAGGAAAGAATCTGCATTGCACAATACATTTCACGAAGACAAAGAGTTTATTTAATGTTAGGTCAATACTACTCTAATGTTCCTAATTTTCCACATATAAAATGTTAATGCAAACAAAAGAACATACAGTTAATTAGACACTAGACTTACATTTATTAGAAACTAAATAATAAAGCTGGAGATTTACCTTGTCTGTTCCTTGATTAATCTTTTTTAAAGCCTGAAACAGTTGATTTTATTCATATAAACAAAATTTACTAAAAAATTTTATCCTTCTAAGTGACATACCTGCTGAATTATTAAGAGGTAATAACACCTATTTCATTTCAGAACAGGTTTTACTGTATGCAAATTTTAACATACAATATCGGTGTGGCTTCAACTTTAATCCCAGAATTTGGAAGGTATAAGCAAGCAAATGTTTGGGAGGTCAAGGTCATCCTGGTTTACTTGAGACCCTGTCTTAAATAGAAGTGAAGATTTGTTTGGTGTTGGTGATTATTATTATTATTATTATTATTTTGTTTTTAAAAGCTCCATCACTTTCTAGTTTATGTCATTAGCTTGTGTAGCTGAACACACCAGCTTTGCCTTCAGCATGCTTCACGTACTTTTTTTTTTTTAACCTATGGAGATTGGATGTGTGAGTTAGCAGCCCAAAGAATCATTTAGTTAAGCAATCCACCAGGTGGCATGCAGGAAGACCTCTGACCCTTCAGAGTATATGTCACAAATCTCCTTCATGATATACAAGTGACTATATCTAAGACAATTCTGATGAAATTCAATTGATATCTTTGTGAAGAAAAAGTAAGGTGAGGCCAGACTAGACAAAGTACTACGCTCTGAGATGGAAATGCACAGGCATTCATTAGAAGGCTGGGAAATGTGTCTTGAATCACTTTTCCACTGCTATAAAGACATGCTTCATAAAATATTGAAACATTAACACAGCCAATTTTCCTAGACCAAGAAGTATCATGTAGAGTTGGACTACCTACAGATACATATTTCACAATGACTTCCAATACTTTATAAACAGTCATTTGTTATTTACATAGGTTATAAATCTCTTTTCTACTTTTAGAATCATTAGAAAAGGCAAGACATCTCTGTACATGCTCAGGCAGGTCCATGTGTGCACTGTCCGGAAGACTGATGTCTGAGTCAGCTCTAAAGGCTCAGGCTTGTTCATTTACAAGCATTTAGCTGTAGTTCCTCTGTTGGCCCTGTTTGGATCACAGTCCTGCCACGAGACTGGCACGGGGGCAACCACACTTGTTCCTGACTAGAAGAGAGTTCCTTGGTTCAAATTTCAAAGTAGTACAATCTTTGGAAATGAAAATTTAATATGAGTTTAAAAATTATAGATGTAACCCATAAATACATTTTATTATATATCATGATTTCCAAAGTCTCGT